>NC_053022.1:161833847-161938511 GCF_003073215.2 Triticum urartu | reverse complement strand
GCGATTGGTAAAACCAAGGTTGGGCCTTGCTGGACGAGTTTTATTCAAAGCGAACTGTCAAGGGGTTTCCATTATAACCCAACCGCGTAAGGAACGCAAAATCCGGGAACATAACACCGATATGACGGAAACTAGGGCGGCAAGAGTGGAACAAAACACCAGGCATAAGGCCGAGCCTTTCACACTTTACCAAGTATATAGATGCATTAATTAAATAAGAGATATTGTGATATCCCAACAAAATATCCATGTTCCAAACATGGAACAAGCTCCAATCTTCACCTGCAACTAACAACACTATAAGAGGGGCTGAGCAAGCGGTAGCATAGCCAAACAACATTTTGCTAGGACAAGGTGTTTAGAGGCTTGGCTTAACAATATTGAAGGCATGATAAGCAAGTGGTAGGTATCGCAACACAAGCATAGAAAAAGAGCGAGCATCTAGCAAGCAAAGATAGAAGTGATTTCGAGGGTATGGTCATCTTGCCTGAGGTCCCGCAAGGAAGAAGAACGAGTCCATGAAGAAGACAAACGGACGTAGCCAACGGATCCTCACAAACGCAACGTTACCGGATTACCGAGAAGAAGTACACTGGAAAGAAAGCAAACAACATAGTAAACAACCATCACATAAGCATGGCACGATGCACAAACAAGTATGATGCATGTCCGCTTTTATGAGGCATGGCATGGCAAAGTGCACAAGCAATTCTACAAATTAAGTGGAGCTCAATATGCGACGAGTTGCATATTGACAAAAACACCACATGACTTATTTAGTTCTCTCTCGTTTATGTCCCCAACAATATTAAATGTAGATTAACATGGCAAGAGGTGAAGCACAACAAAACTACCTATCTAGGCAAGTTTAAATGAGGCCAGAAACAAACGACAACAATTCCGGTAAACCCCCATATGTATATATTAGGTTTGGTACTGTCCTGCCCTAAACACAATTTTAGAGTTGTTAAACATGCAAAGTGATGCCACCATGTTAAACCAGGCATTTTTCTACCCCATTTACATATAAAGTTTATTAGAAAGCGAGCTACGGTTATTTAGTTATGAATGTCATCTTAGCATGGCATAGGAGCAAATTAAAGCAAACAATAGGTTAAACAATTCAAACATGTATGAAAGTGGGATATTATGAAATTAGATGCAATTCTAAGCATATTTCATATATAAATTGTTTTAATCCGATGCATGGTTAAATAGTTATTAAATGCATGAACTCTAGGGACTAAACTGCAAAACTGTTGTCTCAGGATTAATACACAAATTCACAGACGCTGGATAAAACATGATATGGTCCGAAACACGAACTGGGCCAACAGCAGGAAAGGAAGGTGGGGTGCTGGGGGGGGGGGGCTGCTTCACCTAGCGGACCTTGGCCCGCTCGGTTTAGGACTAGAGGAGGCCGGATCAGGGGGAAGTAGGATGGGCCTTGGCAGTGGCCCAGTGAGGCGCTGCACGAGCACGTGGCTGCGGTCAACGAGATCGAGCGGTTCCAGGCACGGGGGAACTGCTCTGCTCGTCTCTGAAGACAAACGGCGGCAACGGGTTGCAGAGCGACGTTGGGGACTTTCGTGCGGCGCAGGTGGGTCTTGGGCGCGGCTCTGCAGGGCCGTGACGGCGCGGGGACGGCCGGATCCAAGCATAGGGCGGCGAGGCAGGGGACCTATAGGCGTGCGGCGATGAGGAGGTTGGGGGCGCCGGTGTCCCGTGCCAGCGATGAGCGGCGGAGAAAGTCCATGGCTGCAGGAGACTCGGGAACGGCGGCGGACTTGACGTAGCGGAGCTTGCTGCCGGTGAGGCACGGGGAGGGGAAGCAGAGAAGGCCGCGGGCTCCTGGAAGAAGATGGTGGCGGCTTGAGGAGTCTCTCGTTGCAGATCGAGGGAGTCAGGCGGCACCCCGGTTCCTGTGGAGCAGAGGCAGGAAGGTGAGACGAGAAAGAGAAGGGAAGAAGAAAAGAGAGACAGGGAAGGAGAGGGCGGCCCTGCTGGAGCTCGCCCTGGCAGGTTCGGGCGGCGGACGGAGCAGCTTCAGCGGCGGCGCTCGCCAATGTGGTTGAGCGGGAGGAGGCTCTCGAGCTCGTGCGGGAGCTGGGAGGCGCTGGGGCTGCAGAGGCTCTGGGTCGTCGGATGTGAGATCCGGTGGTCCAGATCGGGTGGAAAGTGGCTGTGGTGGTTGGCTGGATCTGGATTCGAAGAGAGGTGGGAGGAGGCTGCGGGGATCGAGGGAGGGGATCCCGAGAGGATTTGGGTGGAGTGGCGGCGGGATGGGGCATCTCCCTAGGATCTAGGGTTGGGCTATAAATATACAGATGAATTTAGTTTAGGGGCTACCTCATCCCTTCGATCATAATCGGACGATCGCGAATAACTAGGCTAGGAAGCTCAATTAAGAAAACGGAGACGTTTTGTAGATGTTTGGGGATGATCCGGACACGACGGTGACGACTGCTCGGGTCGGGTCCGGGACAATTTTCGGACGCGCGCGAGGGGGGGTGCGGGCTGACGAGAGAGGTTAGGTTGGACCTGGCGGTAGGTAGTGAGCTGTATAGACGGTCTCGAGCTGAGAGAAGAGAAGAGAGGGAGGCCCAGCGACTGTTTCCGGAGACCGAAAACGTCTGACGTTAGACCGGCTATATTGCCGCGATAGTTTAACGGTTGGGCTATCAAACGAGCTCCGAATGCGATGAAACTTGGCAGGCGACCTACTAACAACATAACAACACCACATGCCAACTTTCATCCCATTCTGAGAACATTTTCTGGCCACTTATGAAATACTATTTCGGACATGTCGCGGGCGCGTGCGAGTGTGGTTGGGCTCAGAACGGACAACGGACGGAACTGGGGGAACCCAGACGGATGCAAGTTTTGAGAACATGATGATGCAATGTGGACGATGACATGGAAAGATGCAACACGCAAGCAAAGACAAGGCAAACAACAGCGAAAAACTGGAAGACACCTGGCGCAACGGTCTCGGGGCGTTACATTTTGTAACCGAGTTATTGGCAACTGGCAGGAGCCATATGGTTGTCGCTTTATTGTATGCAATGCAATCGCCCTGTAATGCTTTACTTTATCACTAAGCGGTAGTGATAGTCGTAGAAGCATAAGTTGGCGAGACAACAACGATGCTACGATGGAGATCAAAGTTTCGCGCCGGTGACAATGGTGATCATGACGGTGCTTCGAAGATGAAGATCACAAGCACAAGATGATGATGGCCATATCATATCACTTATATTGACTGCATGTGATGTTTATCTTTTATGCATCTTATCTTGCTTTAATTGACGGTAGCATTATAAGATGATCTCTCACTAAATTATCAAGGTAGAAGTGTTCTCCCTGAGTATGCACCGTTGCGAAAGTTCTTCGTGCTGAGACACCACGTGATGATCGGTTGTGATAGGCTCTACGTTCAAATACAACAAGTGCAAAACAGTTGCACACGCGGAATACTCAGGTTAAACTTGACGAGCCTAGCATATGCAGATAAGGCCTCGGAACACTGAGACCAAAAGGTCAAGCGTTTATCATATAGTAGATATGATCAACATAGTGATGTTCACCATTGAAACTACCCCATCTCACGTGATGATCGGTTATGGTTTAGGTTATATGGATCATGTGATCACTTAGATGATTAGAGGGATGTCTATCTAAGTGGGATTTCTTAAGTAATATGATTAATTGAACTTAAATTTATCATGAACTTAGTACCTGATAGTTTTTTGCTTGTCTATTTTAATTGTAGATAGATGGCTCATGTTGTTGTTCCGTTGAGTTTTAATGCGTTCCTTGAGAAAGAAAAGTTGAAAGATGATGGTAGCAACTACATGGACTAGGTCCGTAACTTGAGGAATATCCTCATTGCTGCACAGAAGAATTACATCCTGGAAGCACCGCTGGGTGCCAGGCCTGCTGCAGATGCTGCCAACAACGTTAAGAACATTTGGCAGAGTAAAGCTGATGACTACTCGATAGTTCAGTGTGCCATGCTTTACGGCTTAGAACCGGGACTTCAATGACGTTTTGAATGTCATGGAGCATATGAGATGTTCCAGGAGTTGAAGTTAATACTTCAAGCAAATGCCCGGATTGAGAGATATGAAGTCTCCAATAAGTTCTATAGCTGCAAGATGGAGGAGAATAGTTCTGCTAGTGAACATATACTCAAAATGTCCGGGTATCATAATCACTTGACTCAACTGGGAGTTAATCTTCCCGTTGATAGTGTAATTGACAGAGTTCTTCAATCACTGCCACCAAGCTACAAAAGCTTTGTGATGAACTATAATATGCAAGGGATGAATAAGACAATTCCCGAGCTCTTCGCAATGCTAAAGGCTGCGGAGGTATAAATCAAAAAGGAGCATCAAGTGTTGCTGGTCAACAAGACCACTAGTTTCAAGAAAAAGGGTAAAGGGAAGAAGAAGGGGAACTTCAAGAAGAACGGTAAACAAGTTGCTACTCAAGAGAAGAAACCCAAGTCTGGTGCTAAGCCTGAAACTGAGTGCTTCTACTGCAAACAGACTGGTCACTTGAAGCAGAACTGCCCCAAGTATTTGGCGGATAAAAAGGATGGCAAGGTGAACAAAGGTATATGTGATATACATGTTATTGATGTGTACCTTACTAGTGCTCGCAGTAGCACCTGGGTATTTGATACTGGTTCTGTTGCTAATATTTGCAACTCGAAACAGGGACTATGTATTAACCGAAGATTGGCTAAGGACGAGGTGACGATGCGTGTGGGAAATGGTTCCAAAGTCGATGTGATCGCAGTCGGCACACTACCTCTACATCTACCTTCGGGATTAGTTTTAGACCTGAATAATTGTTATTTGGTGCCAGCGTTGAGCATGAACATTATATCTGGATCTTGTTTGATGCGAGACGGTTATTCATTTAAATCATAGAATAATGGTTGTTCTATTTATATGAGTAATATCTTTTATGGCCATGCACCCTTGAAGAGTGGTCTATTCTTATTGAATCTCGATAGTAGTGATACACATATTCATAATATTGAAGCCAAAAGATGCAGAGTTGATAATGATAGTGCAACTTATTTGTGGCACTGCCGTTTAGGTCATATTGGTGTAAAGCGCATGAAGAAACTCCATACTGATGGACTTTTGGTAACACTTGATTATGAATCACTTGGTACTTGCGAACCGTGCCTCATGGGCAAGTTGACTAAAACGCCGTTCTCCGGAACTATGGAGTGAGCAACAGATTTGTTGGAAATCATACATACAGATGTATGTGGTCCGATGAATGTTGAGGCTCGCGGCGGGTATCATTATTTTCTCACCTTCATAGATGATTTAAACAGATATGGGTATATCTACTTAATGAAACATAAATCTGAAACATTTGAAAAGTTCATAGAATTTCAGAGTGAAGTTGAAAATCATCGTAACAAGAAAATAAAGTTTCTACAATCTGATCGTGGAGGAGAATATTTGAGTTATGAGTTTGGTCTTCAATTAAAACAATGCGGAACAGTTTCGCAACTCACGCCACCCAGAACACCACAGCGTAATGGTGTGTCCTAACGTCGTAATCGTACTTTACTAGATATGGTGCGATCTATGATGTCTCTTACTTATTTATCGCTATCATTTTGGGGTTATGCTTTTGAGACGACTGCATTCACGTTAAATAGGGCACCATCGAAATCCGTTGAGACGACGTCTTATGAACTATGGTTTGGCAAGAAACCAAAGTTGTTGTTTCTTAAAGTTTGGGGCTGCGATGCTTATTTGAAAAAACTTCAACCTGATAAACTCGAACCCAAATCAGAGAAATGTGTCTTCATAGGATACCCAAAGGAAACTGTTGGGTACACCTTCTATCATAGATCTGAAGGCAAAACATTTGTTGCTAAATTTGGATCCTTTCTAGAGAAGGAGTTTCTCTCGGAAGAAGTGAGTGGGAGGAAAGTAGAACTTGATGAGGTAACTGTACCTGCTCCGTTATTGGAAAGTAGTTCATCACAGAAACCGGTTCCTGTGACACCTACACCAATTAGTGAGGAAGTTAATGAGGATGATCATGAAACTTCAGATCAAGTTGTTACGTAGGTCAACCAGAGTGAGATCCGCACCAGAGTGGTACGGTAATCCTGTTCTAGAGGTTATGTTGCTAGACCATGACGAACCTATGAACTATGAAGAAGCGATGGTGAGCCCAGATTCCGCAAAATGGCTTGAGGCCATGAAATCTGAGATGGGATCCATGTATGAGAACAAAGTGTGGACTTTGGTTGACTTTCCCGATGATCGGCAAGCCATTGAAAATAAATGGATCTTCAAGAAGAAGACTGACGCTGGTGGTAATATTACTGTCTATACAACTCTTCTTCTAGAAATCCATTCAGGAATGCAGTTTTGACATCCATTTGCCAAATTTCATAATCATAAAATGCAACAATTGCTAACATGATTCAGAAGCAGCAAATGAAGGAGTCTGGATGAAGGAGTTCATATCCGATCTAGGTGTCATACCTAGTGCATCAGGTCCAATGAAAATCTTTTGTGACAATACTGGTGCAATTGCTTTGGCAAAGGAATCCATATTTCACAAGAGAACCAGGCACATCAAGAGACGCTTCACCTCCACCCAGGATCAAGTCTAGATGGGAGACATAGAGATTTGAAAGATACAGACGGATCTGAATATTGCAGACCCGTTGACTAAGCCTCTTCCATGAGAAAAACATGATCAGCACCAAGGCTCCATGGGTGTTAGAATCATTACTGTGTAATCTAGATTATTGACTCTAGTGCAAGTGGGAGACTGAAGGAAATATGTCCTGGAGGCAATAATAAAGTTATTATTTATTTCCTTATATCATGATAAATGTTTATTATTCATGCTAGAATTGTATTAACCGGAAACATGATACATGTGTGAATAGATAGACAAACAAAGTGTCACTAGTATGCCTCTACTAGACTAGCTCGTTAATCAAAGATGGTTATGTTTCCTAGCCATAGACATTAGTTGTCATTTGATTAACAGGATCACATCATTAGGAGAATGATGTGATTGACTTGACCCATTCCGTTAGCTTAGCACTTGATCGTTTAGTTTGTTGCTATTCCTTTCTTCATGACTTATACATGTTCCTATGACTATGAGATTATGCAATTCCCGTTTACCGGAGGAACACTTTGTGTGCTACCAGACGTCACAACGCAACTGGGTGATTATAAAGGTGCTCTACAGGTGTCTCCAAAGGTACTTGTTGGGTTGGTGTCAGTGTGGAACGACACCTATGGGATCACAAGAATCCCTACTACAGTTGCCGGGGCGCAAGGTTGCGAGGAGAGCATGGATACTAGATAGCACAAGGATCGTTTACCCAGGTTCGGGCCGCGAGGATGCATAAAACCCTGGTCCTGCTTTGGTGGGTGTATTTTTGAGAGTTCTTGAGCTCTCGAACTAGCTGTGGACAGCGTGTGGTTCGAAAGAGCCGAATCCCTCTCCTCATCGCCTCGAGCCTCCTTTTATAGGAAAAAGGGGTTGCCACAGTGGCATACAGGAGGTGGAAAGGTCTACAGTGGCACGAGGTTATCCCTAGTATTACAGGACAAGGTGCGTTTAATGAAACGCTTAGGTGTCCTCTTGCTTTATCGGGGACGGGGGCGAGGCCCGTCCCGTCCTTCGCCGCTCCTCCTCGCTTCGGCACGCGCCTCGGCCAGGGATGCGTGCGGTGCCATGTAGGCAGGCATGCATCTGAGTTGGCGCGGTGGTGGAGCCTTCACGAAGATCTGCATGCCGCCACGCAGGCGCTTGATGAGTTGGCCTGGGAGCTGCATGTTGCCACGCAGGTGCCCGCCCAGCTGGTTGGGCTGGCAGCTGCATGTGAACGACGGTGGAAGCTTGGTTGATGTGGGCTTGGCGGTGGCCTTGCCGGCGTCTTTGGCGAGGGCCTTGCCGGGTGGCCCGGCAAGGGTCTCGCCGTGGCGTGTTGTCGTCCCCGGCAAGGATCTTGCCGGGGGTCTGGTGGCCTTCCTTGGCAAGGATCTTGCCGGGAATCGTCGTCTTCTAATCTGATCTTGAATATGTCTTCACAAAGATCTACATGCCTCCACAGGGGTGCCTTCGCGAGCCCTGGCCCCACGCTGATGATGGCACTAGGGGCCGTGGGCTCAAGGGTGACTTGCTCTGTTGGTGCGGGGCGAGCTGTCCCGACAAGAGTCTTGTCGGGGCCGCTGAGGCCACCCGGCAAGGGTCTTGCCAGGGGAACTTGCTTCGTCCCTCTGCTATTTGTGGTCTTGGTCTTGGCGTTGCTTTGATTGTCTTGGGCTTCGATCTTACCTTGGCTCACCTCCCTCGTTCTGCTTGGTGTGGCCGTGGGCGCGGCTCTGACTGCCCGTGCACAGGAAAAGGGGTACAAAGATGCGCCCCTATTTTGGTACACCGACAGGAGCCCCCGGGCCTAGGCCACACATAAGCGCAACACGTTGTTGGGCTAGGCCCAAAACGGTGCGTGGGCAGGTGGGGTGGTTTTTATCATGGTAAGATTCTTCGCGCGCTCCACCTCCCATGACCCGCACGCGTGGCGCGGCGTGGAGGGGTGTGCGTTACGTGGGCGGCATGCGTGGGACGGTTTCCACATGCATGCGTCACATCACAGTAAAGAGGCGGCTCGCGTCTTCCCCGTAAAAAGAGGGAGGTGTGGAGGTGCGGCTCGTTTACTGAGCGGGGTCGAGGTGCGGTCTTCAAGGCATCCACTTCCCACGATCACGGGGTGGGAAGAGGTCGCCTCACCCGTCCCCTCAGTTCTACACGTCTGCCACGTGTCCTTGTTGTGGCAAACGGTGGAGGCGAGAAACCGGGCTGTCGCTGGTTGGGCGGCGGGTCGGTCCTGATTCCCCGCACCTTCGGTGTCTGGATTGGCCGAGCGGAGCGGCCGAGCCTCAACCCCGTTCCTTTATAAAGAGGAGGAAGGGGGAAATGGCACCCCGCATTCTTTCATCTTCTATCTCTCTCTGCTTCTGCTCCTTCCTCTCACCCACCATGGAGAAAGGGAATCCTGGCCCTTCGACGGTGGCGGCGAGGGTCGCCGCTCGACAGCGCGTCCCTCCCCCTTCTGAACCCGTGGTGGTGGAACCGACAGCGAGGGGAAGGGGGGGCGAGGCCGGGGCAGAGGCCGTAGCGCTGAGGGAAGAGGAGGACGGGGCGACGCGCCGGCCTCGCCCTTGCCAATGATGCCCTTCCCGATGGTGGGCCACGTTGAAGACCAGCCTTGCGAGTTCTTCATCAGGCTCCGCCGGCCCCCACGTCGTCGTCTTCGTCTCCCCACTTCGTTCGCTCGGGTGATGGAGCGTGCCCTGCCCCAGACCCTCAGGTTGCACATGAGGGGCTGCGGGAACGGGGGCACGCGGGTCGACGTCGACTTCCCGGCTACTCAAGTTATGTATCTCCGCCCTGGATGGAAGACGTTCGCCCGCATCCACAGCCTAACGGCGGGGCTCGTCCTCTACTTCAAGTTGATTGAGGACGACCTGCTCTCCGTCAAGGTCTTCGCAGATTTTGGAACTCGTCTTAAATGCTGCGTGGAGAGCTCCTCTGATGGAGATTCTGACGATGGAAGCTCGTCGTTGAGCGAGAGCGACGAGGAGGACAGCCAGGCGGACATCGGGGACGAGTCCGACTAGGCGTCGGATGCCCCGCACCTGGGCGGGTGCGGCAGCAGCAGCATCTGCACTTGGTCGCTCCTCCGGCAGAAGCTGGCCGGGGGCAGGGCCAGCTCCTTGAACCCTGCGGGGCTGTCTCCTTGGGTGGCTGGCGTCGGGAGGCTTCGGAAGAGGAAGAGGGCGGGCGGCAAGGCCGTCAACTTGGAGTACATGGGCACCGACGCTTTCATCACGTATTGCCGGTCCTGCCGCCTCGTCTTCCAGCTCCTTTCCTGGCACCGTCATCACCGGCCTACCCGTGGGTGGCCACCGAGATGTTCTCTTGGTGCTTTCTGCTGCTCGTAGCTCGCCTAGGCGCCCCTTTCGCCCTTTCGCCTCCTTGACCTACCTCCTGAGGAGAGGGACAAGAAAGGGATTACGGGCATCTTATCTCTTTTTTAGTTTGTAAGCCTGCGGGCCTTTGCTAAATTTAAAACTTGTAATCCCCTTGCTCATGTTTTTCATTTCGCACGAACTGTACCTGCATGGGATGTTTTTAATGAAGAAGGGATGCTTGCCGGGTTTTTTGTTCGCGGGTAAATCCCGTGACAAGGAGTGAATCCTTGTTATTGTTTTAAGATAAACGTTTTTCGCCCGACAACAAGCCTTGCCGTCCCCCCACTCCACTCGATCGTTCTCGCGCTCTTGGCGGAGGCAGGGATGAAGTGGGCTTTAGGATCCTCATCCCACCTCCTTGCCGTCACGGCTACGACTAAATCCGGGCCCAGGAAATAATCCCTAGGTATAGGAAAAAGGGGAGCACGACAGCCTAGAGATAAAAACAAGGTTTCACATGCCCCAGTCCGGTTCCGAAATGCATGACAGAGGATGAAAGACTTATCTAGATCCGTAGCCCTTGGCAATCTCATCTTGCAGCGGTTGGATCCTTGTGCTTGCAGCCCCCGGCAACTCTGGCATGCCGGGGTCAGGGCGCCGGTCCGTTTCCTTCTTTCCGAGTAGCTCAGCAGAAGTGCTCATGTGCCATGCGAACCAAAGGAGGACAAAAAAGGAACAGACAGATGCACACTCGACCTCTAGGCTAGGGGTTAGTCGCCGCTAAGCACTATCAACCCTAACCAAGGAAGAGACTCGATCTAGCATGCATGCTATAACTTAGGGCTCCAGCGCTTCATTTATTTATGCTCAGGGTCTGCGCCTGGCTTTGTACAAAGGGTCACATGCCTTGTTGGCAACGCTTGTACAAAAGGTGGCTTGCCGGGAGGCCCGGCAAGCCGCGCCTTATGGGTAAAACTTGCGAAGATGCTTGATGTTCCAGGAGTTGCTCACTAGGACGGCATCTTCGGTCTCCAGGTGGACCGCGCCAGGCCTGGTGACTCGCATTACCCGATAAGGGCCTTCCCACTTCAGCGTCAACTTGTTGGAATTCTTGGCCGACTGAAAGTGTCGAAGAACAAGGTCGCCTTCCTCAAGGCTTCGGGCATGAACCTTGCGGCTATGATAGCGACGCAAGGCTTGCTGGTAGCGTGCCGCTCTCACAGCCGCCCGAAGACGATCTTCCTCAAGGTGCGTCGTGTCATCTTGGTGCAACGGCTCTTGCTCAAGCTCACCATAAGCGAGCACTTGAGGTGACCCATATATGAGTTCCATGGGGAGAACTGCTTCTGCCCCGTATACCGGGGCAAAAGGTGTCTGGCCGGTGGCTCGATTTGGCGTCGTCCTGATCGACTAAAGAACCGCCGGCAACTCATCAATCCAGCGCCTTCCAATCTGGTGCAGCTTGCCAAAGGTCTTCGTTCTCAAGCCTCGCAACACTTCAGCATTTGCCCTCTCCGCTTGGCCGTTGCTCCGTGGATATGCCACGGAAGCAAAACAGACCTTGCTGCCGAGGTCTTAGATGTACTGCAAGAAGGTGTGGCTTGTGAACTGTGTGCCGTTGTCGGTGATGAATATGTTTGGCGCACCAAAACGGCAGACCAGTCCTTTGAATAACTTGACGGCTGACTGAGCAATCACCTTCCTCACTGCTTCCACTTCCAGCCACTTTGTGAACTTGTCGATTGCAACATACAAGTACTAAAAGCCCCCGACAGCGCGGGGGAAAGGGCCCAGTATATCGAGACCCTAGACCGAGAATGGCCAGGAGAGAGGGATTGTTTGAAAGGCTTGAGCCGGCTGATGAAGCTTCTTTGAATGGAACTGGCACGCTTCACACTTGGTTACTAGTGTTGTCGCATCCTAGAGGGCGATGGGCCAGAAGAAACCTTGCCGGAATGCCTTCCCGGCAAGGGCCCTTGGCCCTATGTGGGAGCCACATATGCCTCCATGTATATCCGCCAACAGCTCCAGTCCTTCCTCCCGGGGGATGCACTTGAGTTTCACACCCTTTGGCCTCCTCCGGTACAGGACGTCATCGACGAGCTGGTACATGGCAGACTGACGGGCTACATTCTCTGCTTCTTCCTGCTCCTCAGGAAGCTCCCCTGTTTGGAGGAAGTGGACGGTATGCTGCACCCATGCCGGAGCCTGGGGCTCGACAGCAAGGAGCAAAGGCATTTCTTCCGCCATGAGAGCGGCTGTCTCTACGGCCAGGGCTTGACGCCCTGTCGGAGCCAGTCGCTCTTGGGCAGGCTCAGCGTCCGCGGCAGCACCCTTGCTGGCAACCCTAGGGGGCTCAGTAACAAAGTACTTGCCGGGACCTGATTTCCTCCGCTTGTTCTACCCCGCTGATTGTTCAACAGATGGTTGAGTTAACCAGAGCAAAAAGGTACCTGGTTCCACAAGTAGCTTGAATGCGGCATGCTTTGACAGGTAATCGACGATGTCATTCTCTACTCAGGGGACGTGCTCCACCTAGATACCATCAAAGCGTTCCTCTAGCTTCCTCACCTCATCTACGTAGGCTTCCATCAATGGGCTCTGATAATCCTTGTTGACCTGCCTGACAACGAGCTGCGAGTCGCCCGTGATGATGAGCTTCTTAACCCCGAGGTCTGCCGCGATCCTGAGACCGGCAAGCAATCCCTCATACTCGGAGGTGTTGTTGGTGGACATTTCCCAGGGGAAGTGCATCTGGATCACGTACTTGAGGTGTTCTCCGGTGGGTGCGGCGAGTAGCACACGGGCACCGGCGCCTTGCAGCGAGAAAGCCCCATCAAAGTACATGATCTAGTCGCGGTCTGCTTCCTTGCTGGGGAGAGTGGTCTCCTGGATTTCTTCGTCAGGCGTCGAGGTCCATTCTGCGATGAATTCCGCCAAGACTCTGCTCTGAATTGTCGAGGTACTTTCAAACTTTAAACCGAAACTTGACAGCTCCAAGGCCCATTCCACAATCCTTCCGGTTGTGTCCGGGTTGTGCAGTATCCGTTGCAACAGGAGGCGGGTGACGACAGTGATCTCGTGGGCCTGGAAGTAGTGACGCAGCTTCCTCGAGGCCATAAGGAGGCCGAAGAGAAATTTTTGCACACCGGAATACCTTGACCTAGCCCCCCTACAAGAGGGAGCTGACAAAGTAAACCGGGTGCTGCATCATCTTCTTCTTTGGCACCACGTCACTCGACTACGCGGGCATTGCCTTGGTGGCACCAGACTCCGCCTGGGGCTGCACCTTGTCGGCACCAGGCCTTGCCGGGGGAATCTTTGGCTCGCCATCCGATGGTTCTACCGCCATTGCCGCCTCCTCGTCGACCTCCCTCTATGCCACCAATGCGGCGCTGACCACTTGATTCGTCGCCGCCAGATACAGTAGCAACGACTCTTGTGGTTTAGGCGCAACCAGTATTAGCGTGGAGGAAAGGTATTTCTTCAGATCCTGCAGTGCTGCCTCGGCTTCTGGTGTCCACTCTATTGGGCCTGCCTTCTTCAATATTTTGAAGAAGGGAAGGGCGGGCTCGGCGGACTTGGAGATGAACCGGCTCATGGCGGCAACGCAGCCGGTGAGCCGACACACATCCTTGATCCGCTTGGGCGCCTCGATCTGCTCAATTGCCTTGATCTTGTATGGGTTTGCCTCGATCCCACGCTGCGACACGAAGAATACGAGAAGCTTGCCGGACGGAACGCTCTAGACGCACTTCTCAGCGTTCAGCTTGAGGTTGATCTTGCGCAGGTTAGAAAATGTCTCTTCCAGATCTTGCACAAGATTTGGCCCGTCCTTGGTTTTGACCACTATGTCATCCATGTAGGCCTCCATATTTCTATGGAGCTGAGGTTCAAAACCAATTTGGACTGCTCTTGCAAATGTTGAGCCGGCACTCTTCAACCCGAAAGGCATCCGTAAAAAGCAATACGTACCACATGGGGTGATGAATGCTGTCTTCTCTTCATCCTCTCTTGTCATGAAGATTTGGTGGTAGCCTGAGTAGGCGTCGAGGAATGATAACAAATCACACCCGGCTGTGGAGTCAACAATATGGTCGATGCGCGGCAATGGGAAGGGGTCCTTAGGGCAAGCCTTATTAATATCTGTGTAATCAATACACAACCTCCACTTCCCATTCACCTTGCGCACCACTACTGGATTGGCCAACCACGTCGGGTGGAGCACCCCTCTCAATAAACCTGCCGCTTCCAACTTCCTGATCTCCTCTATGATGAACTCCTGCCTTTCCAGAGCCTGCTTTCTGACCTTCTGCTTGACAGGCCACGCGTGGGGACAGACAGCTAGGTGGTGCTCAATCACCTCCCTAGGATCACCGGGGATGTCGGACGCTTTCCATGCAAACACATAGACATTTGCCTGCAGGAAGGTGACGAGCACACCTTCCTATTTGCTGTCGAGGCTGGAGCCTATGATGAAGGCGCCTCCCATGCCATCCCCCCTGACGGGCACCTTCTTGGTCTGCGGCGGCTCGGCTCTGGATCTCTTGCTCTTGTCGGTAGAGCTCTCTGGCATGTCCTCAACGGTAGCACAACACTCCGAGGAGGTGCGCTTGCCGGAGTGGGTGCGAGAGGTCTTGTCGGGCTCCTTTTTCCCTCCCGGGCTGTCAGCGGCAGGAGCAGGTGCCTTGACGGCAGCTGCTGCAACTGCTTCCCGGTGGAGTTGGTCGGCACAGATCAGCGCGTCCTTCTTGTCAGAGGGGACGGAGAAGATGGTCAACGGCCCGGGCATCTTTAGCATGTTGTAGGCGTAGTCTGACGCCACCATGAACTTGGCCAATGTCGGGTGGCCGAGGATCCGTTGTAGGGAAAGGGGATCTCGGCCACGTCGAAGACGATCCTCTCCGTCCTGTAGTTCAACTCTCCTCCAAATGTCACGGGTAGTGTGACTTTTCCCTTTGGCTGGCTCCTCCCCGGATTCAACCCTTGAAACATGCCCGTTTCCTCGAGGTCTCCATCAGGGATTTGCAACCTTTTGATTATGACAGGCGTGATCAGGTTCAGGCCGGCCCCGCTGTCAACCAACATCTTGTTCACCCTGAGGTTGCGTATTGTTGGCGAGACCAACAATGGCAAACACCCGACCGCGGTAGTGCGGTCAGGGTGGTCCTCGGCGTCAAAGATGAGGGGCGTGCTGGACCACTTCAGCGGCTTCTGAGCATCGAACGACGGCTCTGCTGCTGTAATCTCACGTGCCCACTGCTTGAGCTGGCGGTGAGAGGTATGCAGCGAGGCGCCGCCATCGACGCACATGGCCTCCGTAGCCTTCTGGAACCCTTGCTCACCAGACTCGTCGTCCTCATCATGATCGTCGTCTTCTTCTTTCTTGTTGCGGCCCCTGGCGGGCCTGTCTTGCTGGTTGTCCTTGCCGGGGCGGCCTCCTTGGCCGCCACGCTTCTTGCCGGATCCCTCAGCACCGTCCTGGTCCTTCTCCTTGTCCCGTCTTTCGTACTCAGCCTTTTGCTTCTCAGCAAGCAGCTCGATTTGTCGGCAGTTCTGGAGGTCGTGGCCCTTGGTGCAGTGGATCTTGCAGTATTGCTTGCCGGAGCTTCCGGGCTTGTCGGTAGCTGCCAGGGCCCAGCAAGAGGCGCACCCGGCAATCTCCTTGTCAGGGGCATCTGCCTTGACCTTATTGCCGGCACCGGTATCATCAGATCCCTCAACGGCAAGCACGGCATTACCTTTGCGTTTCCTGTTGCGACGCCGGCTCTTCTTCGTCGGGGTGGCAGCGTCTTCATCGATAGAGTTGGTTTCCGCGCCGGCATCTTCACCGGGGTACTTCCTTCCCTCTTCAGCCCGGGCGCACCTATCGTCCAGAACGTAGAGCTCGGCCACATCCTTAACCTTGGTCATCGCCAGCTCCTCGCGCATTTTGCGATTGCGTATGTTCTGGTGGAACGCGCTAATCACAGCGGCGGGATGAACGCCGGGGATGTTGTACTGCACCCGGCTGAATCTTTGGATGTACTTGCGCAGGGTCTCCTCTTCCTTTTGGGGAATGATATGCAGATCACTGGCCTAGCCATGAGCTTGGTGGCCTCGTGTGAAGGCGCCAACGAACTCATGGCACAGATCTGACCAGGAAGAAATGGAATCCACCGGCAAGTGCATCAACCACGACATCACATTGGGCTTGAGCGCCAGCGGGAAATAGTGGCAAGCACCTTGTCGTCGCGAGCCCCAGCGGCCTGCATCGGAATGGTGTAGATGCTGAGGAACTCAGACGGATGGGTCTTGCCGGTGTACTTCTCGCCGACGTCGGGCTTGAACATGCGGTGGGACGGCCACTGGAACTGCCTCAGCTCACGGGTAAAAGCCGGGTAGCCCACCTTGTAAGGTACGCCGCCGGGGCCCCCCGGTGCTGGGTGGTCCATAGCGGGTCCCGCCCGCTTGTCCGACTGGCAGCGTGTTTCGCACCGGCGCTCGACGGTGGTTCGAGCGTCTTTGTGAAATCGCTCCCGAAGGACCTGGCGCTGGTCGCAGAGGGTCCGCGGGTCAGACGACACTATGGAGATGTCCTCACAAGCGTCGTCGCGACAGGCCGACGCCCACGGCGGCTGGCGAGGAGGAGGAGAGTGCACCGTGGTCGCAGCTCCCCCGGTCCTCCCAGCGCCAGCATGTGGTGGCTTGGTGGAGCGCCGGCCCGAGGGCCCCGCCGGTCACGGATCATCTTTGTTTGTGACAGCGACGAGGCTCCGGATGGTGGCCCTCCACTCGTCAAGCGTCGCCGTAGTAGGAGGGAAGTCGAGGAGCAGCTGTGCGCGTGCCAAAGCTTCCGCTGGCGTGGGCGGTGGCGACAGCTACATGGATCGCGGCGCACTTCGACTTCCAACTACGTTAGAAGGAGCTCCAACATGACCCAGGGGCTGTGTGCCATCTTCACCAACGCTTCGGCGAGCGTGCTGAGCCCCCTCATTTTACCGATGACGCACAGGGCTCTTCCCGCGGTGATGCCCAGGGTCACCATCGTGTTGACGCTGCTTGGGGCGCACACCATGGGAAGAACGCGTGGTGGTCGCCGGTGTAGGCGTCCTACAGGTCGCCGCGCCGCCCGGAGTCGGCACAGCGACGCCCCTAGAGGGCCCCGCGCTGCCTGCGGGTGGCCCAGCTCCATCCTTGGATCCGGCGACGTGTAGCCGGTCGTCTGGAGCATGAATGACGCCACTTGCCAGGGTTTGACTGCATGGGCGATGCTGGTGCTCGTGGCCCGCGGCCCGGGTCCTGTTTGTGACCGGTCCGCTGCTCGTCCGCACCGGAACGGGTCATTCGGCTCCCAACGAATCGACCGCCATGGCCATCCTCTTCTTAGGGGCCATGGCAACGAAGAACCGCTAGGCTAACTACTAGACCAGATTCTCACAATTGCGCCCCCTACATGGCGCGCCAAGGATGTCGGCGTGGAATGACACCTATGGGATCACAAGAATCCCTACTACGGTTGCCGGGGCGCAGGGTTGCTAGGAGAGCAGGGCTAGTAGCCAGCACAAGGATCGTTTACCCAGGTCCGGGTCGCGAGGATGCGTAAAACCCTAGTCCTGCTCTGGTGGGTGTATTTCTGAGAGTTCTTGAGCTCTCGAACTAGCTATGGTTAGCGTGTGGTTCGAAAGAGCCGAATCCCTCTCCTCGTCGCCTCATGCCTCCTTTATAGGAAAAGTGGTTTCCACAGTGGCACACATGAGGTGGAAAGGTCTACAGTGGCACAAGGTTATCCCTCGTATTACAGGACAAGGTGCATTTAATGCATCGCTTAGGTGTCCTCTTGCTTTATCGGGGACGGGGGCGAGGCCCGTCCCATCCGTCGCCGCTCCTCCTCGCTTGGACACGCGCCTCGGCCAGGGATGCGTGTGGTGCCATGTGGGCAGGCATGCAGCTGATTTGCCGCAGCGGTGGAGCCTTCATGAAGATCTGCATGCCGCCACGCAAGCGCTTGATGAGTTGGCCTGGGAGCTACATGTTGTCACGCAGGTGCCCGCCCAGCTGGTTGGGCTGGCAGCTGCATGTGAATGGCGGTGGAAGCTTGGTTGATGTGGGCTTGGTGGTGGCCTTGCCGGCATCTTTGGCGAGGGCCTTGCCGGGTGGCCCGGCAAGGGTCTCGCCGTGGCGTGTTGTCGTCCCCGGCAAGGATCTTGCCGGGGGTCTGGTGGCCTTCCTTGGCAAGGATCTTGCTGGGAATCATCGTCTTCTAATCTGATCTTGAATATGTCTTCACAAAGATCTACATGCCTCCATAGGGGTGCCTTCCCGAGCCCTGGCCCCACGCTGATGATGGCACTGGGGCCGTCGGCTCAAGGGTGGCTCGCTCTATTGGTGCGGGGCGAGCTGTCCCGGCAAGAGTCTTGCTGGGGCCGCTGAGGCCACCCGGCAAGGGTCTTGCCGGGGGAACTTGCTTCGTCCGTCTGCTCTTTGTGGTCTTGGTCTTGGCGTTGCTTTGATTGTCTTGGGCTTTGATCTTACCTTGGTTCACCTCCCTCGTTCTGCTTGGTGTGGCCATGGGCGCGGCTCTGACTGCCCGTGCATAGGAAAGGGGATACAAAGATGCGCCCCTATTTTTGTACACCGACAGTTGGCGTATTTCAGGATTAGGATTTGTCACTCTGATTTTCGGAGAGGTATCTCTGGGCCCACTCGGTAATACACATCACTCAAGCCTTGCAAGCATTGTAACTAATGAGTTAGTTGCGGGATGATGTATTACGGAACGAGTAAAGAGACCTGCCAGTAACGAGATTGAACTAGGTATTGAGAAACCGACGATCGAATCTCGGGCAAGTAACATACCGATGACAAAGGGAACAACGTATGTTGTTATGCGGTTTGACCGATAAACATCTTCGTAGAATATGTAGGAGCCAATATGAGCATCCCGGTTCTGCTATTGGTTATTGACCGGAGACGTGTCTCGGTCATGTCTACATAGTTCTCGAACCCGTAGGGTCCGCACGCTTAAAGTTCGATGACAGTTATATTATGAGTTTATGTGTTTTGATGTACTGAAGGTAGTTCGGAGTCCCGGATGTGATCACGGACATGACGAGGAGTCTTGAAATGGTCGAGACATTAAGATTGATATATTGGACGACTATATTCGGACACCGGAATGGTTCCGGGGGTTATAGGATATATACGGGAGTACCGGGGGGTTACCGGAACCCCCCGGGGGTTATTGGGCCTCATTGGCCCAAGTAGTGGAAGAGGAGAGGCATCAGGAGGTGGCGCGCGGCCCCCCTTGGCCCAATCCGAATTGGGAAAGGGAAGGGGGCGGCGGCCCCCCTTCTCCTTCCTTCTCTCCACCTCCTCCTCCCCCCTTCTCCTAGTTGGAATAGGAAAGGGGGGCAAAACCTACTTGGAGTAGGATTGCCCCCCTTGGGCGCGCCTCCTCCCCTTGGCCTCCCCCCCTCCTCCCCCCCTTTATATACGGAGGAGGGGGGCACCCATAGACACAACAATTGATCTCTTGGATCTTTTAGCCGTGTGCGGTACCCCTCTCCACCATAGTCCACCTCGATAATATCGTAGCGGTGCTTAGGCGAAGCCCTACGATGGTAGAACATCAACATCATCACCACGCTGTCGTGCTGACGGAACTCTCTCTCAAAGCTCGGCTGGATCGGAGTTCGAGGGACGTCATCGAGTTGAACGTGTGCAGAACTCGGAGGTGTCGTGCGTTAGGTGCTTGATCGGTCGGATCGTGAAGACGTACGACTACATCAACCGCGTTGTGCTAACGCTTCCGCTTTCGGTCTATGAGGGTACATGGACACACTCTCCCCTCTCGTTGCAATGCATCACCATGATCTTGCGTGTGCGTAGGAATTTTTTTGAAATTACTACGTTCCCTAACACGGGGGAGACTTCTCCCCCACGCCAGACCGACCTCCTCCATGTCCTTTCCGACAGTGACGACGCCGGCGAGCACCCGGTCAGGGAGTCCCTGCGCTCCACCGGGGTCACCACGAGGTCCAGGGGCACCCCAGCGAAGAAGGTGAAGCTAGGGATCCCGCAGAAGGGCAGGTCGGCACTGCTCTCCCAAGGCGACGCCTCTGCCTCGCCGCCAGCCACCACCATGGCAGGGCCGGCCGTGCGACCATCTGCCCCTGAGGGCACGACGGCCCCCATGCCAACGAAGCCTGCGGGCCTCACGCTCCTGAAGAGGATGAGGGACTACGTCGCCATAGACCAATAAGCGAGCCATCTTGTCTTCGATTCCTGTTCTTGTCATAGTGTCTTGACGTTTGCCTCCTCTGCGGCTAGACCAACAAGGTGGCAAAGAAGAAGAAGGAGGGGGCCAGAACCGCCGAGGCAAAGCAGCTTGCCGCGGCCGCGCCACCTCCGGCGCAAAAGGATGGGACCGGCCCGCGCGCTCTCGTGGCTGGGTCGTCCTCCCGAGACTCGGAGCATCCTTAGGAGGACGCGACCTTTGAGGCCAAGCCGGCTCCGGAGGCGCCTGTCCTCGGCTCGCCTGTGGAGGTTACAAAGGCTTCGGAGCCTCCGACCCTCTCTGCAGCTGCTGCTTCACCGGTCCTAGCACTGGCGTCATCTCCTCCCCCGTCCATCTCGCTGCTGAACCATGGTCCTTCTATCGCGCCCGGTGCTCTGGAGGAGGCTCACTCCACGTTCGAACATCTTCGGCATGATATTCAGGGCCCCGACCGGCGCATGGCGTCGGGGCCCCTGCAGCTGATCTCAGGATGGCTCCGGGCCGACTCTTCCGTGAGGTCGTCCTGGGGCCAGGCCGTGGCAACCTCAGAGGAGGGCGAGCAGGTAACTGGCCTGGCCGCGGCCGCCCGCGACGCGGTGTTGAAGGACGGCAAGGCCGCCGAGGAGCGCTGCCGAGCGGCCGAGGCTGAGCTGAAGACCCTCCATGACAGGCAGGCTACCGAGGCCCGTTGTCTTGTGGGGCGGGAGGAGGAGCTGAAGGCCCGATAAACTGCAGTCGCCGATCGTGACACCGAGCTGGAGCAGGCGGCCGAAAAGCAGGCCGCGGAGCACGGCCGCTCGGAGAAGTTGAAGAAGGAGGTGGAGGCGGAGAAGGCCCAGCTAGAGGCCAAAGCAAAACTTCTGGCCGAGGGGCGTGCCACATTTGACTCCCTCGAGCAGAGGTCCCACAAGGCACTACGGGATCTCTACGGGAGGGGGTTGAAGGAGCCGTTGGTGACTGCGGAGGAAGGCCCCGCCGAGCTGCTCCCCTAGCTTGTCACGACGCTCAAGGGTGTTGTCGTTGGGGTTGGCCCCATGGTGGAAGGACAAGCCCGCGCGCTCGCCACCTCGGCCGTGATGCACGTCTCCAGCCACCTCCATCTTCACGACCCCAGCTTCGACTTCGGTGCCTTGCTTGAGCCTGTGGACCCGGAGCGCTGCACCGCTGCTACCGAAGCCATGGAGAACCATGTGGAGGCCCTGCTGCGGAAGTTCCTTGCCATCGACCCCGCGACCACGACTGATGGCATCACCGACCCCACGACCACGGCTGACGGCATGGGCGACGGCGACGTTGCCGACGATTGGGCTCCCTTTGCGGGCGATGGCGGCACCCAAGGCTGAAGAAGAGGCTCGATGATGGCGCTCCCCCCGTTTGACTCCTGCAATATGTATCGTGCCTCGTGGAGGCGTAAAAACTTATGCTTGGTACTTTTAAGAGACAGTATGTTTTGCAACAATTTGCTAGCATTCTACGATTTCCTTCCTGTTTGCTTTGATGTTCTGCGTTGGCAGGGCCCGACCCCCACTACAAAAAAAGACACATCCATGTCATTTTGGGCCGAACGAATTTTTTTTCTTTCATACTTATGACACTTTTATGACAATAATTATGAGACAAAGCACGGTATCATCATAGATGTGGTGGGGTCCTACTTCTACGACAAAAAATCATGACAGAAAATGGGCTTTTCGTCCTGGGCGGGCCGGAGATGCAGCTGCATGACATTCTTTGGGCCGTCCATGACGGAAAAAACCATGGTAGAAGCGAGGGCGTGGAAAATATCGGGGAGTCCCGGGTTACGATGGGTGGTCGGGGGCCGAGCGATCCGCGTTTCTCTCGTACGTACGCGCGTGTGTGCGAGGCCTTGGGCTCTAACTGAACCCGACCGATTGCACTGCAGGCTATGCGTTACTGAACCCGAGCGATCGACCGATGGCTGTTAACTGAACCCGATCGAGCGATTCCTTTGCTACTGCTGCTAAATGAAGCCGATCGATGCTGCCTCTAGATGAACAATGCTGGATGAACAGGACCCGGTGGTGGGGTGTGAACAGGACCCCGTGGTGTTGCCTCTGGATGAACGGTACCCCGATCGATCGAGCCAGTTGGGGCTGGATGAACAGGACTGTCGGTGTTCTGGGAACGGTGGTCCCCAGACTTGCCTGCCTGCGGCCTGCGGCGTGGCTCAAAGGGGGGCCCAGCAGGGCCCATCTTCATCAACACAGACCCAAGACCCTCGCGAGGGGCCAAGCCTCGCGGGGCGGACGACACAGAGCTTCCTCAGGCACGGCCTCACCAGGCTGGCTCGCGAGGAGGCGGAGACATCAAGGCGGGGTACCTCACGAGGTGCCCGTGACGCAAGCCGTGACAACCAAGGGCGCCAGGCGGGCGCCAGCCCGCGCAGTTTCCTCCTTTCCCCTTTGGTGCAAAGGGGGCAAGCGCAGCCGCGGAGTACCGAGGCATCAGGCAAAGGTTGCCATTTCGGTGCAACGAGACCAAGACCAGGAGGACTGCAAGACGGAGGTCATCATGGAGCCCAGACGGCGTCACCACCAGAGCTTTGTGCAGGCGAAGACTACTTTTGTCAGGATAGCTGGTACTAGCTGTCCCCCTTCAAATTAGCCCGCCATTGTTGGTTCCCTTCCCACTCAATATTTGGGAAGAGGACCAGGGCCTCTATAAATAGGACTAGCCACCATGGTAGGAGGGCATCGAGTAGAGAGGATATGGAATCAGAGGATCGGATCGAAATCAGAGTGAGAGAAGGGTGACTGAACTCCTCCTAGTAGTTCGTCCCCCCCAGCCAAGAACAGACCCTCGCGAGGCTATTCTTCCTTGTATTGTTCATCATCAGCAGCCCAAGAGGCAATCCACCACACCTCACACTGGAGTAGGGTATTACACCACAACGGTGGCCCGAACCAGTATAAACCCTGTGTCTCTTGTGTTGTTCTTTCCATAGCCTAGATCTTAGCGAGGCGGAGGGGTGCAGTTAGGTTGAAGGCCAAATCTCCGTGTGCACCCCAGTGTTCGAACCTCAAGGGTCTGCCGGAACCCGAAATCCGACAAGGACCACCCCCGTGGAGGGCAGGATGAACAGTAGACAGTGGAGGGCAGGATGAATAGTAGCCTGTGGAGGGGTGGTTGAACAGGAGCCCGTGGAGAGGGCTGGTTGAACAGTAGCCGGTGGAGTAGCGCATGGTGGAGGCTGGATGAACAGGAGCCCGTGGATGAACAGTCGGAGGTGGAGGCTAGAGGAGGTCGACGGTGGATGAACAGTAGCCCGTGGAGGCTGGAGGGGGTCGACGGTGGAGATGAACAGTATCCCGTGGAGTCCCGTTTTGCGGTACGCCACACCCCTCCCGATGAACAGGACCCCCATTTCGACCGTAGCGCTTCAACACAAGTCCGTTTCCTCCGTTTTGCGGTACGCCACACCCCTCCCGATCAACAGGACCCCCGTTTCGATCGTAGGAGGTCCGTTTCCTCTGTTTTGCGGTACGCCAGACCCCTCCCGATGAACAGGACCCCGTATCGAACATGACCGGTCGAACACAAGGCCGTTTCCTCCGTTCTGCGGTACGCCAGGACTCGTTTCCATCGGCTATTCTATACAAGCCCTCCTGTTGAACATAACAACGCATTCCGTTCCGACCCAGCCGGTTGGCTCCCCATGAACATGACAACGATGATGTTTCTCCGTTCCGACCCAGCCATGTACACGAGCCCTGGCCGTATGTATGAACGAGTACGCGTTTGAGACCCTGCCCGTATGTACGTACGTGGCCGTATTTTCTTTCTTGCACACTGGCCACTGTACGTGTGTGTACAAGCTACATGCGCGCCTCTACTACGACAGGTGTGCGCCTCTACATCGACCAGTATGTACGTACACGTTCGCGGCCAGAATGACAACGCTACGTACGCTTCGACTAGGTGGGTCCCGACGGTCAGCCACTTCCTTGCCTGTGAAGATGTAGCTGATCGGTCCCAGCAATTAGGGGGCGAATCGTTTTTTCCCGGACGCACTTCCTTCCGTGCGAAGATGTAGCTGGTGGGTCCCAGTAGTCAGGGGGAAACGTTTTTTTCACGAAATACGGTGGCCCGTCCGGTGGGTCCCCGCTGTCAGGTGGAGGAATAATTATTTGCGCGTAATAAGGAGGCACTTCCTTGCTGCGGCCGTGGACCCAGCTGTCAGCCTCTCCACGTATAGTCCATGTCCGATGGAAGCCGTTCCTTGACCACGTTGACCACGCCGCACCGAGAGCACCAGGGCGGTGGACGACGGTGAGGCCTAGGAAGGGGACGACGCGGAGCCGGGGAAGACGCGACAGTGGATGCCCATGCGTAGAGGAGTATGAGGGTTCACTGGTTCGCTGCGGTGTGAGGCTGCCGTCGCCGCAGAATAACAAGGGGTGTGGGTGAGTAGAGGGATGGCCTGGCTAGCGGTGGGAGTAGTAGGGGCGGTGAGGCCTCCGCCGCATCGCAGCCGACCACGGGAGGTAGGAGCACGAGGCATGACCGACGCTGGTTTGGGCGGCTGGAGCAAGAAGACCAGAGGTTGAAGAAGCACTACGGCCATTGGATTGACATCATACAGTCACCGAAGCTAGAATCATTCATATTGACCAAGTTTACAAAGCACTCTGTCCCCGTCAACTTAGTAGGCCCACAAGTCAGCCTCCCACCAAGGTGGGTCCCAACTAGCCACTACTAGGAAACGGCATGCTAGTGGCGCACCGAATTTGCCTTCTAATGGCGCACTACCGGTGCGCCACTGGCATCACGCCATTAGAATTAAATTCTAATGGCGCACCACCGGTGCTCCATTAGTATCTGGTGTTCTAATGGAGCACCACGTAGTGCGCCATTAGTATAGCCTGCAGTGCGCCATTAGAATGCCTCCCAGGGGGCCATATGTACCCATGTGCTTTGGCATTCTAATGGCGCACCAACAGTTAATGCGCCATTAGTGTGATGATCACAGTGTGCCATTAGTGTCTTGTGTGGTGCGCCATTAGTATGAATATTAGGTTTTATTTTTTTTTGCTTTTCTGATTTTTGCACAGGTTACAAAATATATTATTGGACAGAATATAGACAGTAGCACACAGCACATCAGATTCTTCGAATACAATAGAAGATTAGTCTCCGGATACAATTCATCATATTAGTCTCCGAATTCAAAAGACCGAACAAAGATAAAACATTACAAGTCTCAAGACCGTGAGTATCGAGTTTGCCTTCACATTACAAGTAGATATCGATCATCTAAACTACCATCACATAGAAGAGAGCTGTGGTCATCACGATGAGCATCATCGCGATCAAACTGGTCTTCATCCGGTTCCTCCAACGCTCCCTCCTCTCTCCCGCTAGATAGCGGGCGTATCTACATTCGGCCTCCGCCCTAGTGGTGTACCCTTTGTAACTGTTACCGCTGAAACGGTGAACCTGTCTCTGACACTCCTCCCAGTCGTCGTGGACTCCGGGAACCTTACCCTTGTACACGGCATACGACGGCATCTCTATGCACAAGCCAAACAACAGACAATACATAAGCAATATGTAAGTATGCAACAAAAGGATCGGAAGAGAAAAGCAAGACATTAATAGCACGATTCATGGTCCTACTAATAAATAGCATCAATTACATCTTAGTTGAACGACTGTCCAAACCAAAGAGACATACGAATTCATTAAAGTATAATTACAACATGAGCCAATCAATGTTTTAGAACTACACATCACTACTTTCGACTTGACTCATCGGACTGGAACGTGGATGAAAAGCCGCCGTCTGTCGTGATGGTCATGAAATTGCGGTCGTTGTCACCTTGCATTTGTAGCGTTTCATCTATCTCACTGTTGGACGGTTGATATCTGAGGAAGAACTGCCCCGAGGTATGAAGGACATCTTGATGGATGATGTCCGCAAACTCCGACTGGATGCGAAAGAATTCTTGTCTGAGGTCCGCGTCCTGGACTGCCGACAAGCTCGCGGCCCAATCTTTAAGATTATCTGGTAGCAGAAGTTGATGATGGTCCCCTACGATCGCCCGCATGTGATGGAGGGCATAGTAGGCATCCTTCTGACCGCCAGGCGGCTGCTTGATGCAGCAGAACTTCGTATTGTGTGAGAACATGTGCTTGCCGTACTTACGAACTGCCCTGGTGAAGGTGCCTCCAGATTTGGTGTAGCTAGGGAGAACATCATCAAGAACTTTCTTGACATTTGTGTAGTCTATGTTGGAGTTACGGTTCGGGTCGAAATACGTGGCCATGGAATATTTCGGGCTTAAGAGGATGAGTGTGCAATGTGTCACTTCACAGAACACGGAATGTTAGAAAAAAAAGAACGATCGAAATCTAAGAAATCATATGTTACGGGGCGGTTAAGGGATGACTTACTCGGGAAAGTAAGCCACAAGGAAGTTATCCTTATCTGGGTTTGCCAGAATGACGCCTTCGAGGTGTGAACTCGCAACTTGGCAGTCCCCAGCGCTGCTTAAGTGCTTGGCACGCATGTAGAAGGGGTCGACTATCACAATGTCCGGGGTCTTGTCTCTAATGATCCGCATCTCCATACTCAGCGAAAATAGCCAAACGAAGGTGTAGTGCAGCGGATGAAGGTTAAACATAGCAAAGATGTCATCAAACTGCAGGATGATCGTACCCCCAATGTCGCCATCCACAAAGCCCTTGCCCTCTGGCACCTTGGCCACGAAAACCGGGTATGCCACATCCTTCTCTCTGAGACGCCGCTTCTCCAAAGAAAGAACACTGTCGTGCAGACTCTGCATAGCACCGGTTGCAGCATTCAGCATATTTGGTGGTAGCATCGCCCTACCCGCCACATGCACCCTCCTCGAGATATCCTTAGGTGAAGGTGGCCCGTCCTGACCACGGATCGAACTTGGTGCCGGCTGGCTCGCACCGGCACCCTTGTTAGTCTTTCGTTTCCGTCCCTTCTTCTTGATCTCCTGTAATGGGACCGAGTTCTGCTCACAGACCGCCTTCTTGAGCGTGTTGGGGCTGATAATATTTCGCACCTCAGCTATCTGAGGCTCGGTGAAGGCGGTAGCTGGAGGCGTGTCCTGAGAACTGAACGCCAGACGACGCCTGTTGAAATTGGATTTCTCTGTCGTACCAGCTAGATCGCGGTGGTCTTGGTTGGATTCTTGAGAAAGAGGCCCGCAGAACTCGTCAGCGTACCCATGTTCGGCAAAGTACTTATCAACGTTGGTAAATGTACCATCGTCATTGTCGTCACCGTCCGGATCCTGTGCCATAGGGATGTCCGGTAGGTCCGGTAGCGTTGCGGCGTTCTTGCCATGGCTTGGCGCCGGCATGACTGGCAGTCTTGTCTGTGGGGTGGTGTCCCCCACCCCCAAACGAATCTGGCTCTTCGGCCAAAGCAGGTGCCAGTTTACGCAGGCGCTGAGGGTCATCTCATCTTCTTCGTCGGCCCCAGCGGGTCGAATCGGAGGTAACAACTCGTCGCAGCCTGGCAGCACCCGAACCACTTCAACCCTATACATTGTGGGTGGCATCGGATTACCGTGGAACATGGGGTTGCCTGGTTGAACGATTCTTCCCTTGGCGACATCGACCAACTCGACGCCCACGAAGTGCAGAAGAGTGCAAGGAACGTCGGTGGTGCCCTGCGAAAACATGTACAGGGCGTCAGGGATGCCCAGTCAAAGGCAAGGAGATGAAGTCATCGGCCGAGAGGCTTAGTTACCGTGATGCCGTCGAGCTCGGCTAATGTCGAGGCACCGCCAACGGCTGGCATGCAACTGACAGAGGGGGCGCTTGTTGGCGAGGTGCTAGTCGGCGTACACCCGGGTGCATTAAGCTCCAATGCCCGTGCCAGCGCTGGAGACACAAATACCGCCTCCGCTGGAGACACCAATGGCGCCGCCGCCGGAGACACCAATGGCGCCGCCGGAGACACCAATGGCGCCGCCTGCGCGCCGTGCGAGTTGCTGGCCGTGAAGCTGGGAACCGGGGGAGGCCCCTGTTGGCCGCCCGCAATCCACGTCGTCAGCCCATGAATCAACGTAGGCACCATGACGTTGAGCATCGTTCCAAGTTGTTATTGCACTTGCTCTTGGACAAGCTCCGGAATCCGCACCACTTGTGCCTTGAGTTCTTCAACCTCGCGCGTCTGGCTTTCCGAGTTGGTCTTTTTCTCCTTCGGCACACCAGCGGTATAGTATGACCCCCATTTTGTGGACAAGCCTTTGCCGGCCACACAACCAGCTGACGTCAGCTTAGTGAGCTTATCCTTGTTTTTCATTACGTTCAACGCCCTATTTAAAGGGGTGTCGAAAGGGGAGCTCTTAGACGACCCCGCGCTACTGCTTTCAGTGTCCTGCGAAAGGAACGTGAACCATTTAGAAATATTGGGGATTAATTAGAGTGCAACCATATGGAGCTAATTACGCGGGGGTGTATTCCTTACAAGAAGAAGCTCAAGCGCCCTGGTCTTCGGATCCGTGGTAAGCTCCTTTGTTATCGGGTCCTCCTTGTACCGGGCCCTGACATAGTTCCTGGTCTGCTTGTCACCGCTGTATTTCTCGAAGCGGGGCGGTAGGCCTTGCTCGGCACGCTCCGCGTCCTCCTTGTCCCATATAGGCTCCGCCACTCTGTAACCGCCGGGACCGAGTTTGTGTTCCCCTAAGTTCAACTCCCGCATTTATTTCCCCCACTGACTTGATTCGGAGGTTGCACTGCTCTCGCACTTGATCTTGAACTCCTTGTACTCATCTTCGCTCATCAAAGGATATTTCACCTTGATCTTCTCATAACTATCACCTTTATCAATCATTCTCTTCACCGCGCTTCTCCAAGTAGACAGGGCCATGCTCATCTTCGTGAGGGCGGCACTGTTCACTTTATTCCCTGAGAGGCGTGTGTTTTCAAATTCGGCGGGGAACTTGTATCGTTCGTGCAACTTCGTGAAGAGGAGGTTGCGCAAATTCCCTCGGTCCTTATGCCTAAGGTTCTCGGTGTTGATCGAGACGGTGCTCCGGAGAATGCACCCGAGCTGAACCGAGTACCCCTTGACTATATGTTTGGGCTCCGTTGGATTCCCGTCGGAGTCCACTTGAGTGAATTCCTCCTTGAGGGTGCGGAGCGCATTCGGGCGCGGATCCTTCCTTTGCTTCTTCGGTTGGCTGCCATCTATGTGTGCACCGCCATCATCAGTGGTGGCATCCTCGGCGGCACCATCAGTGGTGTCATCCCCGATGCCACTAGGGGTTGTGTAATAAGGATCGGTGTCTTCCGCGGCGTCCTCATAGCGGTGAGGTTGTTCCTCCATCTCCTGGGACACCACCCCCTCCATCTCCTGGGACACCATCCCTCTAGGAAATTCCTCTCATGTCCCCAGTCCATAATTACTACCGATGAACAACAGAGGAATGCTTTAGTAACTAGACAAAGTTGTGTTAAAAAAAGTAAATAGACAACGTTACCTACCGTGCTGAGCACGGTTCAATTACCTCGGTCGCCGCTCGCCAAGGTCACCCGTCAACTGCATTGCCTAGTACTACTACTACTACACGAGGATGAGCACAGAATTGAGCCCGTTTTATTTTCGTTTGTTCATGCCTAGTACTTGAGTTAATATATCAGGCAATGCACTGGTAAGGAGGGATTATCCTTTTGCTATGCATATATAACTTGTGTTTAGTCTAACTAAGAAAAATGTTTGACCAAATTCTTTCTTAAGAAATACAACAGGACAGATGTATGGCTTGAAAATTATTGCATGATGCAGGTTATGATATTGTTTCGAATCCTGGATCTTTAATTTCAGAAAATCTAAAAGTGACCATAAATTCTTGAAACTGAGCATGGTCACGTGATATGGCACAAATATTACTTCATAATTTTTTTCTTCAATTTGAGACAAGCTGCTTATGAAAAGTTGCACAAATGAAGAGCCAAGGTATTTTGGAACAAAGACCTGACACGTTAAGGCGAACACTTTCACTATTGAAACCGTGGGGGTTTACGTGCCGCCACGAGTCCCGCTTCTCATCGGCAGGTGCCGTCCGAGAAAGCGTGTGAGTCAACGGGAGGCATGCGAGCACACCGTTGCATCGGCTGACAGGGAGGCGTGCCAGCAGACCGCTGTGCAAGCTCACCGGGAGGCGAGCCCTTTAACCAGGCTCCGTCGCCCACCTTCGTACCAACTGCTCCCACTTTTAATGTCGTCGGCGCCGCAGTTTAAAATCAACCCCGCACTACCTGATATCACTACAATCTTCTCTCTTCCTCTCCAATTCTCCTGTCGTCTACCTCCAACAATCCTGACCTAAACGTATGCCATGACGCATCATGATGGTCTGCCCTTAGTATTCCAGTTTCCTGAGGAAGACACCCAGCCGGAGTCTCAAGAACATAAGGCGCTTTGGGACGAGCTTGAACTGGCCCTGCGGGAAGACGTCGCACCTGTCCCCGCTCCCATTCCGGCTCCCGTCGCCCCGACTGCGCCAGCGCCCATCCCCGTGGCATTGATGGGCTGGGCGCCGCACATTGTCGCTGAGCTTGATGCCACGGGGTTCCACGATGTCCCTGCCGACTTTCATGCGCCCGTGCACCTGCCAGCACATGCACCTGCGCGTGCACTGACGTGCATGCCCGTGCCGGTGCCCGTGCACATGAATGTCTCCGCCGCATCGTTGACAGCGCCTATCCCCGCGCGGGTGCCAGTGCCCCCCTCAGCAGCATGGATGGCCGTCATCGACCGCTTCCTTGCACCAACGCCAGTCGCCTCCTCCCGCCAGTTGACTCGCTCCTGGAGACCGAAGTCCAGAACATTGTGGCCTTCCTTAAAGCTAGGGCCAACGTCCAGGAGTACGCCAACAACGGAGCAAGACGCCGTTGTCGCCGTCGGTCAGTGGCCCGACGGCACACAGAGCACGGCAGAGGAGCCGCTTCCAACCGAAAGACGCCCCCCGCCACCATGTAATCTAAATTTTCCATGAAAAACGTTCGGATTGCCATGCTTAAAATCCAAACATTTACCATATCCGTTTATTTTAGATTGATCGTCGTATAATTTAAAGTTGGAGTCAGACTGAACGAAATCTATGGTTTGATCGATTGAATGTCCTGCTGGAGTCGTATCAAATTAAATATAAAACGTCATCAAGCCACATGTATTCCTTGTCATCCAAGGACCTGGACTGCTTCAATGTCGAGCGCTCAACACATTTAGCATGCAGTTAATTTCATGCCAAAAATAGTGCTAATCACATAATAACATGCAAATAATACCAACTTAATATCCGCATGCACTTAATATACTTCCAAATTAACGTGCATTGCACGTACACACTGACTAGTGCTGCTAGCACATGAAACTGGTGCTGTGACTTATGAATGCGTCCATATATGGTCAACGACAACATTGCCCGCGAGTTCTTCGTGTTTGCCCGTGCGTCTAAACGCAGAAGGGGAGGAGAGAGAGAGAGCACACATGGAACCCACCAGTAAGTGAAGGCGAATACTACTAAAAATAATATTACATGTTATCAATTAAATAGGCTGTGGTAATATAAAAACATTATGTGAACAAAGGGAGGTACAACAAACATTGTTGTTCTACGTATGTTGCCTATTGACGTGCGGCTTGAAGGCCTTGGTCGCATGTTAAATTCTCGTCCTTTATTTTTAATTTGTATATGGGTCCAATTTTGTTTCATGACATGTGGGCCCCTCGGTGTGTAGTTTGTAGCACTTTAATTTGTGGGTCCAAGTGGACTATCGGTGTGTAGTTTTGTAGCTTATTTATAATAATTAAAGAGAACAATAGAGTTTTTTGCAATAATACCATGGTGCGACGTAGAAGGCGAGAAAGGACGTGTGAGAGAGCAATGACCAAGCCAGAGGGAAATCAACTAGGGGAGTTGCGGGGGTTGCAACGGTGTTTCGAGTAGTTGTGGGCCGAATGCTACGAAAATATAATCTAAACCGACCGGAATAAATGCCTACACAAATTAATCCAAGGTTGGAGTGCCCCTCACAATCTAAATAGCTCCGGCTTTGCGAGGGATGGAGTGGTAGCTTCAATGTGTGGAAGATACGGCATGAGAAAGTGAGGTCAATCGACAGACATATAGATAGAGAGACAAAGTGAGTGTGGTCCGACATTCATGAAACAAATATATATGCTCTGGAGAGATATTGTCCGATTGAGCTTTTGGCAAGGGTGAGGGCTGTAAGATAGAGCTTGAGAGATGATCCAGTCACATACATGTAGATATATTTTGTGCGTGGGAGGATGCAAGGTCGATCGATCACATAGGGTCGTCGTGCGATCGAAAGAGTGAGACGGCTTGGAGAGAGTGATCCAGATAGACAATGTGCATGAGAGAGTATACAATGTGAATAAGTCGAATTGGGCTCAAACATGGTGATATATCGTTTTTGTCCGAGAAAGAGCGAGGTTAATCGAGACAAACAAAGAGAGAGAGAGAGTGGGGGCGGCTTCGATGGACTGGCCTAGATAGACAATCTGTGTGAGAGAGTATAGAGTGTGTTGATCGAGGCCCGAACAGGGAGATATATCATTTGTGTGTGAAAGAAAACGAGGTTAAGAGAGACTCGGATAAAGGGAGCGAGATTGAGTGAGTGTGGCCCGCCGTGCGGAAGAAAGAGTGAGACAGTCTCGAGGGAGTGACCTAGATAGACAACGTGCGTGCGTGCGCACGAGAGGTTGGGGGGCTAGATAGGCAATGCATGTATTTAGCGCGAGAGGGTGAGAGGGAGAGGGAGAGAGAGAGACCTCAGCATGGGGTGCAATGGCGGGTGTGTGAGGTAAATACATTTCGTAATAGAGTGGAAAAAGGGCGTTGTGTAGTTGAGAGAGTTAGAGATCGAAACATGGAGAGAAAGAATGGATGTGTGTTGGACTAGCTTCCTAAGGTGGTTAGGAGAGGAAGATTGACCGATACAGGAAGTATGTAGCGTGTGTGCGCGGGGGGGGGGGGGGGGGGGCTAAAAACAACATTTGAATGTAGATAGTACGAGACTTAATATCGATGTTTCAATTCGGTGTACATTGTAAGATTTGAACTGAGGACCATGCATAAGGGTAATTATTTCGAATTCGTGGCATGCTAGGTTTCAAAAAGTTGACATTGACTCGATTTGTTGTGCTATTTTGTAGGTCATATGTTTGAATCCATCCAAAAGTTTTCTCACTACGATGGTGTTCATCATATACATATGAATTTGTATTAAAAAAGTAGCGTGGATACAGTGAAATGCGAAATCCACATTAGAATTGGAGATTGCTATGTGACACACACTCTAATTCAAATAACTAATTATGTGACACACACTCTAATCCATGTTAGCGTGGATATCGTTTCGATTTTTTTCAAATAACTCCTCATAAATTAATTTATAGTATCTTGTTTTGAATAACTAATTATTGCAAGGAAAACACGGGCATGGTAATACATACAGATTCGTTTGCAAATGAAAGAAGATTCATTTGCATTCTCAAATGTAGGCGCACTAGGGTCGTGTCGTGGTGGTCGCCTGTGTCGGACGGACGCGTAGCACCCAGCCACCCACACCCAAAAAAGGACGACGACAAAATAAGTTCACGCTTCCACATTTCGGATTGAAATATCCGGCGGCCCCAATTCCAGCCCTGCAAAATCTTCCTTCTCCACCGTCCCCTTCCGCGCCCAGATTGCTCAAATCCCTAATTCGCCGCCAACCGAAGCAAAGTTCGAATCGCCCCTTGTCTCGTCTCTTTCCCCACCTCTGTGCCGAACGACGACGACGAAGACGAGGTCGCGCTTCACCACCGCACCGGAGCTACCTCATCTACAGCCTCGTCCATCGCACCAAGTGGTCCACCGACAATGTCGGCCGCCGCAACCGACGTGCCTCACAGACACCGACTTCCACCACATTAGGTGCTCTTCACCGACGCCGTCTCCCAGCTCATCGGGGCTACTTCACCGAGCACATCGTCGTGCCTCTGCACCCCGAGGCCGCTGGGGCTTCACCAACAGTCTCGTCCACTGCATCGTAGAGCTCCGCGGCCACTCAAGATCTGCATCCGTGCACGGCCAGCCAACACCAGCGCATCACCCTGAATGCCTCTGAAGTGACCCGCACTCTAGCTAGGCGAGCATGCCCAAACGCCGGCCCAAACTAGGTATCCACAGATCACTCCCTTGTGCACTGTTCTGACGATGTTTGGATATCCTTTCACTTCTCTCTTAGCTTACAGGCCTATCCAACTTTGACTTTAACTCTTATTTCTTCTGGAGATATCATCTGAAACAAGTAAATCCATTTTTTAGCGAAGCATGACGGTGCTACGGGATCTGGTACACATCCTGCACACCCGTATAACCTTGTAAGTATCTGTCCTCTGGTACAAAAGCAAGGTCGATTCCTCTTATTTGATCAGCCATTCGCCATGTCAAAAATGCAGAGGGGGATGCAAGGAGCACAAGGCCTGCACATCCAAGCAAGTGGTAACATGGACTTGTACATGGAACATCCCAAGCGCAAGCAGAGCTGCAGTGAGCCTGTATAACGAGCTAGCGTAAGTCCCTTCATTTAATTTAATTCGTACTAGCATTCGTGTATGATTTGTGTGCAGTGGCGGATCCATGAATTCAAGTTACCTGGGGCAAACATTTAACTTAAAAAATACGAAGGCACTTGCACTCCGAAAATCAACATAACTTGAGAAATGTGAAGCTACATGCACTTTGAAAACCAACTAATGATCCAAAGTAGTTCAGATTATAAACACTAAATGATGCGAGCACCAAAAAGCACAAAATGCAACATGGTATACAAGGAATACAAACATGGTATGTACCTGCTTGAATTATTCGTTCTCTGGCTGAAAATATCAAAGTGTAATTGCACCTATAACCAGTGTGCAAACTGCATATCAATATATCTATCATGCATAAGTATGCCAATAGTTTCAAACAACAGATTAGAAAAGTATTTATGCTATGTTGTCATGATATGGGGACTTTCTGGTAGATGGCCTCGACGTTTCCTCAAGCCATGAAAATGCACTATAATTTGCTTGTCATCAATGCCTGCAAATCTCTATGTCTCTCTCAACATAGCAGATCATCATTAGACACTAAATCCTTCAATGGGAGCTTGCAAAATGCTTGCATTAGATGCCTCATTAGACACTGTATGTTCATCACCAGGAGCATGTAAAATGTTTGCATCAAATCCTTCATTAGCAGTCTATTCATCAGACACTTCAGGCTAAAGAACAACATGAGCTTGGATGTTTGCACCAGAAACTTGATTAGATACATTAGATTCAGTCAGTTGAGTATTGATTGGGGGAGTTATAAAATAAGTAGAAATTGGTTTCATTTTTCTATAGATTCCCTACATACAAACAGTTTTACAACACCGTCAGGTTTAACTATTGGCAAGAAATTGAAGAGTTGAATTAGATATAATCAGGGATGTGATGTACCTACTCGTTGCGCATGCTACTCTTGCAAGCTGTGACTGTCCGTTTGCGCAAGCTCGATGCCATGCCCGTGCTGCCGCCGCTGCCTCCCACGCAGGCTACACCCAGGGTTGGATCTTCATCTTCTTGTCCTTCCGTTCGCTTGAAGCCTGGCGACCGCCCTCCAACGAGGGAGCGAGGAAGTGATGTGTTGGTCTGTCCAGCGGCGGCTAGGTTAGGAGCGAACCAGACTGGAGGCTGGAGTGGATGAATTGGGATTTTTCCTGCTGTCGATCGATATGGGAGGCGCTTGTTTCAGCCGCGAGCCTGCTATAGGGCCTGCCTTGCACTTATGTTATTGGCTTATCCAAATTGAAACATTTTTCTTCATTTTTACATTGCATGCTCGTGCGTTGGGACGAATAAAACTAGCCTGGGCCAACCTGGACGACTCAAACTAGGTGCACACTTTCGAGCCACCTGAGGCAGCCGCCCATACCAGCCCCTATGGTGGCGTCGCCCCTTTTTGCGTGTATAATAGGGGTAGTGAAAAATATTCTAGTGGCGCTTTTGATATACCCACAGAATGGTTGAATTGCTTGTTTATATGAACTAAGTTCGCCAATAATGTGAAGGATGCCAGTCTTTTCATCCTATTGTAGATTGCTTAGATCTCGATATGCCAAAAGTAATCGCATGAAATATACAGTAAAAGCCAGTGTGATGTGTGTGTGTCTACAACTAGTCTGACTACACATCCTCATATAACATATCAAGGATGCACCATCTTACCAGATTAACCATTCGACTTACCAATGCAGTGTGGGAAGAAAGAAGCATTGGGACTGCGTATCCAAGCAATTGATGCCATGGACTCCTTCGTACAACCTTGTAAGCGAAAAACAAGTTGCAGTGTGCCTGTACAAAGAACTAGCGTAAGTTCAGTTACCTGCTTCTTGGAATTTTAGTTAGCCACTTATTGCAAAATTGTTCAATTACGTTGCTTGGCTTAATTTAGTTTGCTACTGATTACATAATGCTATAGCCTATTAATCCTATTATAGACTACACCTATCTATGTGTTTGATACTTACTGTTAAGAATTACCTGTTTGCCTGAACTTAAATAGCTACTTGTTTGTTTAACTGCTTTGCTGCTACAACAATGGGTTACAATGATGTTAATAACTACTTTTCAGCGTCGAATTGAAACTCTTTAATTCCTTGTGTGTTTAACTGGTTTGCTGTTATAACTCCCAGTTGAGATGTTTTGCTAACTTCAACTTTTCCGAATCCAATCGGAACTTTAATGGAAAAACAGGTTAGCCCAAGATCAAAGAGCGAGGTCCCCATGGACGTTGTATCATCCCACAGCAGTGGCACCGGCCCAATCGTGCACTATGAATTGCCAGCTGTTGATGCTCTAGAGGCTAAACTAGTGGTAGAAAGAGATTCTTCTTCTGCACTTAGAGATGAAGTTCACATGTTGAGGAAGCAAACAACACAATCAGTAGCAGTAGTCAAGACAACCATTAAATATTTGGTGGATTTCAAAACGAAGCAAGCTGAGACTGACCACATTGTTAAGGTCCTCAAGGAAAAAAAGGAAATTAAATTCCTACTTGGTAAATAATAGGTGAAATGTTCTTTCCATCGTTGAATAACCTTTGTGTTGTTTGTTCATGTAATCAATAAAACCATTTGTTTTAGAGATAATGCAATAATTGTTTTTTGTTTTTTGTTTTTTGTTTTTTGTTTTTTTGTTTGTAATTTTATTTGAGCACAAGTCTGTATTAATTGATAAGACTCAGAGACATTTCATTTTGATTGTTGTGCCAGACCTACAAATATGCCAATCGGGCTAAATGTGCATTCAACAATAATAGTAGTATAGATGGACCATAAGTGGCACGCATCAGAAACGGCCAAGATGTTGTAGTAGCTTGGCTAAAAAAAGGATGCTGTTGTAGCAAAGAAAAGTACAGCGACCTGGCTTATGTATGTTAGTTGATATTATTGATCCATATACTCTATAAGTGTTTGTATGTCTGCTAGTTCTGTACATTCTTGGTTGATTCACTCGGTATTTGAATGTTGATACATTGCTTGTGTACATATCTAAATCGGAGTACACATTATGCTGCGTGTGACATTTGAGTTGGACATGAAGTGTTCCAAATATTCGAATTCACCTTAAACTAGATTCTAGCTTCTGAATTTGAGTATTGGCATTTGTAAACCATATTCATATATGACAGTGGAGTACATCTTTGTTGTCCTTTTGAAGATATATAAAAACACATAGAATGATTTATAAAGATTCATATAGGAATACAAAATGGATTCGAATTTAGTTGTCAGGGTAAACGTGGATGCTTATTGTCCCAAAATTCGAAAGAAGCGGCAAAATGTCCGCTCCCACGTCGGCTGCCCGAAGCCAAGTGTTTGGGAGATGGAAATTACTGTCTACCCATTACACGGACAATCCATCGGCCCGATTTCCACTGCTCTAAATAGGGGTAGGATAGTAACTTCAATAAGACGTGACACGATCGCCTCTAAGCCCATTCCGACACGGTGGGCGCGAAACATGGGTGGCAAAACACATTTGATTCAAGCTCGTCCGAAAGACCTATGTTTCTCCCTCCATTTCCCCATTCATACACGGTGGGCGGGAAAACTAACGTTTGACTCGGCCGAAATCGATGTAGGCAAATATTTTCAATAGGGGCAGGTTTGTAACTTCACTCAGACATGACACAACCGCCCTACCTGTCAGCCCCATTCATACACCGTGGGTGCCAACCATGGGAGCCAACCACCCTCTCCTCGCTCGAAATCGCTCTGGGCAAATATTGGTGAGATGCAAGATTACCGTCATATCCCCAACCGACGAGACGTCCAAATTTTAAACGGGGGCTAAGTTCGTAACCTTCCCATATTTCAGACAGGCGCATCCCAATAACATGGTTCCCCGTACCTCTCCCTCCATTTTCCCATTCATACACCGTCCACGCTAGAACACCATCCCCACACCAGCCTTCGTCCGCCACCCCATCCATCGCCGCCGTCCTCCACCACATCCATCGTCGCCGTCCTCCACCACATCCATCGCCACCATCCTCCACCATGCTGGAGCGCCTACCAAGACCGCGTCGTCCACTGCTAGAGATGGACGTTTCTCATCCACGGCGAAGGACCAAGAGCCTTGCATCACGTCCTCTTGCTTCATCGGCGCCGTCGTCCTCTTTGCCGGGGCCGCTCACATGACCTTCCCTTCCACCGCATCGGGACTTATCCCCCGATGCACCCATCTACCATTGTAGATCTGCTTCAACGCCATCGACAGCCATCGCAACCCCGATGCCTATACGGCGCCACAAGAGAGGTAGTACTTCATATCTCCTCAACTTTTTGATCTCAACCAGAAAATAGATCTTAACCTGGTTACTCTACGTTCTTTTCAGCTCTTAGAATTTAGTTCTTAGTTCAAAGCAAACAATGGCTGCTAAATATCATTTCTCCGGTTTCCCCCTTTTATGATCACTATACGATCAGAATATGTGCTTCGTGTCATAATAGCACTGCTCGGCCCATCAAGCTAAACAAGCTTAGTTGTTCAAATACGAATATGATATTATTAAAACAGATTCGTTTAATTGGTCAGCTAAATGTTCCTAAATTACTTTCAAAAATGCATGTCTGCTGCTCGGGTGTGTATCTCTACAGGGTGCCCATGGTGGGCCGACCCACCCTGGGATTTTGGTCGTCCCAGGCCCCGATTCCCCTCTGTTCTGCTGCACACTTCCGATCTCGACTCACCCCCAGCTGCCTGCCTCGCCGGTGATTTGCCGTCCCCGGACGACATGACTGTAGGAGGAGACACCGGACTAACAGGAGGTCAGGAGCCGCTCGCCCAACAGCGTCACCGCTGCCGGGGCGCGCCGCCGTGCCTACCTTCCCAGTCCGTTCAGGGCTCAGGCGTGCAGCACCCACTAATCCAACCCGATTTATCCTGAGATAAGTCCTCAACACTCAGCAGCCACTCCTCATCACCCATTTTCTAATTGATTCATTACTCATTACGCATGACTGTCATTCGGGTTTGTTGTGTGCTCAGTGCTACCTACACTTAATGGTTCATATGTATTTCGATAATCTTTAGTACCTGTAAAGTTCACAGGGTTTTCAAAATTCCGACACTAGGAACAGACACTAGTCATTTTGGATTGTTGGTCGTAGTGACATTGACCCAGATTACTACTGCAAGCCAGGTTTGTTGAAAATTTTACTTGTCTTTCTTACTCATTCAATATAATATCCAATTATTCACGTCGATTAGTTGCAAACAATAAGTGCTAGACAAACTTCTTGATTCAGATTTTGGACGGTCTCTTACTGCAGTTACAATTCTGCATACTTGTCCTAGTGAGCTCACAAGTAAATGATTGATTCACTACATCTATGCTTGCCTTGTCATATTTGTTGTCAATATTCTTTTAGGGTGGACCACCCTGTTTCTAAATACTGCAACCGTAGACATGAGTGAATAGTATTTCTCTATGTGATCTCTTCCATCATATGTGGGCAACGAACACTGCATCATATAGAAAGAAAGTGTCATTTCTAGCTTTTACATAGGCTTTGATCTTTTACATGGAATACAATCTGCCTACTTGCTTTATGTCGCACTACCAACACTCCACCCTTGAAGCTAAACATCATGCCACTCATAATTCCTTAGTTTATTTGTTCAAATACGAATTTCATATAATTCTAATGTTCCCACTTCAGTTTTGAAATGTGTGTCTGCCTGTTATAGAGACATAAGGGGTTTGTATTTCTGTGTGTGGTTTGGTCAGCACGGTTGGGGGGTGAACTTTGCATATGCAGGGGTTTATAGGGAGACGCTCTTCGAGTTGAATCTGCAATGCATCCCATAGATAATCTGACTACTTTTTATGTTTTCATGAATCTCAGATTCTGAACATCATCATAATGATTATGAGCTTGTGCGCATAAAAAGAATAAAGCAGAACAATGCCATGGCTGTCAAACTTGGCATTAAGGGACTGAAATCAAGTCTGGATGCAATGCAATGCAAACGCTCTCCACCTATAGATTCATGCTCAGATATGATCCTAACAGTGATTCTGAACTAGAGGGAGACCTAAGTCAATGTAGCTCCCTAGTGGAGGAGTCAGAGGAAGATGCCCTATCTTATTCACCAATCAAGGTGCTTGCTCTAACTTTCCAAGGTTATATTTGTCGCACATATCTTTCAACTAATGCTTTGCATTGCTTATACTTTGTTGAGCTGCCATTAGCTTAGTTTACACATCGTGTATGTGAATACGGCCTGCCTATCCATTTTCAGTACATATTCCATCTGTCATCATACCATATTTATCCATTCAAATGTTGTTCTTGTGTATCAGACGTTCAAAAGGAAGAGGGCAATTGCTGATCGTGGAGGAGCACAAGCAAAGTATTTGGAAAAGGTAGTGGCACCTGATAAATCAAATAGCCCATTAGGTGTAGTTGCAATATCACCTGACCCACAAAACACCCCAACTCTAGCAGACTCTAGCCCTACTACACTGGTCATTTCTGATGCCCCAACTCAGCAGACCCCAACTGCAGCAAACATTATGATTATGCCAGTTGACATAGCACCAGCTCTACGATGCAAAACCCCCATTCCAGCAAAGAGTACACCAAATCCAGTTGCCAAATCCCTTTTCGAACCAGAGAGAGCCCCAATTGCAGCAAATAGGACCCCTGTTCCATTTCTTCCCAGTTTAGAAGACAAAGCTTATATTGTTGTCAGGAACTTTGTGCACATCTTTCCTTCATGGAAAGATTATACCGCAGACACAGAACAATTTCCAGTCTTCCTCCGCAACTTACACGTAAGTAATGTACTAATGTTATTCATGGTCATTACTGCATATGTTCCTACTGATAGAAGACACATGATTTAATTCTTTTAAATAGGCGAGGACCAAACTGGATTGTGAAGACGAGCAAGGGTTAGTTGCGATTTTCAAGCATTCGTTGATGAAGTATCATTCCTACCTGAGGTAAGCGCACTTCGGTGGCAAGCCTCTAAACGAAATTCTTGTAAAGTCTCCGGTGCTACATTTATCCGACGATGACTGGAATAATCTTGTTAGACATTGGTCTCGGCTACAGCGTAAGGTACTATCTATGATATCACATCACAATTTGAACTACATTTCTGCATTTGCCTTAACGTCTCACTTGTACGAAAACAGTTAGCAGAAGAACATTCGTTCTCAAGGGACCACAGAATCTCACAACTATACTGCACATTGCATTGCTCTTGTGAGTACCTCTTGCCACGGATGACCATACTTACTTTCATAGTTTTTTGATTATGTAGCATCACTGCACATGTTAGCCTTGTTATCGTCCATTTGGTGGACATTATAAGATCTGTATGGACTCTTACATAAATTTAGAATCAACCCAATGCTTTTGAAGAGGTTTAGCTCTACAGTCCTCTTGTAAGTACTGAACGTCGTCTATCACTGTACTTACATTAACAGCTACTCCCTCCATCCCATAATATAAGAACGTTTTGTACAGTACTCCAGTGTTCAAAACACTCTTGTATTATGGGAAGAGGGATTGGTTCATTGTGTAGCATTCTGCATCTTATCTCCCTCGCCCACCATTTACTAAAAAAGATCAGATCTATATTTAATCTTACCAAAAAGTAGAATACACAGACAATGCCAGTGCAGAAGTGTAGCCCATTGCTCTTGTCAGTACATTTTTTCCAGTAATGCTTGTACTTCCAGGGATTGGTAGTTGATCATGTAGCATCAATCTGCATCTTATCTTCATTATCCTCTAGCCCTTCTAGTATTATCATATCTTTAATTACTCTCTACAAAATTTAGAGTACATGCAATGCTTATGAAGAAGATTATGTGCTGAAATTCTTGAGTTATCCTTCCCTTGACATGGAGAAGGGCATTATAAAGCCGGTGTTAACTGTTAATGTAAGTCAGTCCTTCTAAAGCCTTTATCATCAACTGCTGTTTAATTTGCTCATACTCCCTACCATTTATTGTTGTTTAGTTTGCTGTTTCTACCAAAATGCATGTTCGCAAGAACCATAAGTTCTAAGTTTTACTTGTAAAACCAAATTCCTTATTCATACCATGCACATTACTCAATACTCCCTATATGTATGCTTGTTTTTATGGATCTATAATCCAGTGTGTGGTGAAGCAGCCCACGTTTGCACCTTGTCATCTCCTGTTTTATCTTACTGATGTGGCTGATGATATGAACAACATGCCATGCACATTAACTAAAATAGATACAATGATTTTCTTTGCCCTTCATCTATGCTTGTTATGTTGACATGGTAATCCAGTAGTGTGGTGAAGCTCCCCTCATTATGAACAATGCCAAATTATGTTATTGATAGTTTGAACTTACTCTTTATTTTATAATTTGAAATTGGATGGAATTAACAGCACAGTTATCATCTTTGTTTATACATGTGCAAAAATTGTCATCTCTCTGCTTTGTTTCAGGGTGATATGCCTGATGGCATGCACAAGTCTGCTGAAGGTTGTGCGACAAACCCAACATATATTGCAGCAAAGAAGACAAAGCATCTTGAAGATAGCGAGACAACCCCAAAGTCTTGTCTTGATGCAGTGTTCAAGTTACTTGATACTAGCAGTCAGACAAGCTCACAGAATTCGTTGTCTAAATCAGTTCGACTTCTTCAGTCCCAAGTTCTAACAGAAAGGCATTATGCAACTCAACTTCGACTTGAAGTCCTATCTCTAAGAAAGATTGCGGAGAACATCAATGAGAACCTCATCGCTAACTAGCTACACCTGGAAGTTATGACCGACATGCTAGGCCAGTCTCACAGCCTTGCTTAGCATCTTGCGCAGTAGTTCCCGTGCAAGGCTAACCTTTCTTGAACTGTCTTGGAAGTGGTCTCGGTATGGTATTATTTTGTTACGCTGCAATGGTGCCCAGTTTTGGTAATCTGCTTCTTCATTGTGCTTTATAATCACTGGTGGCGAACTTCGATGCCTAGTGGATGTAATATACCATAAATCCTTTATTGTATATTGTATGTTTATTCTTAGTTACTATGCCGTAATTTCTTTATTGTATAGAGTAGGTTTGTTCTTAATTCCTACTAGTTACTGCCATCATTCGCTATCTGAAAAAAATCAGATGTAGTCGGCCGGGCCAAAACATTCGCCTCTAACGGGCCTGGTGTTTAGCGGGCCACAATTGGGTCGGTCTGCATCTTTCTTGGGGCCGAATGATTGGGACCTTCACACTTTGCGCAAGGCCCACAACTTACACCGACCTATATTTTAGTTGGGCCTTTTGTGGACCCAGCGCTTAGTTTGGCCCAAGTAGCGTTGGGCCATTAACAGGCTGAATATTGTACTGGCCTGTTATGGCCCAGATGAAACCATGGGCCTTTAGCAGGCCGAAATGCATATTGGGCCTCAATTTTCACTAGTCGTCGACGGGCCTTCATTAGGCTGAAATGTAGACCGGGCCTTTTTGGGCCCAGTTATATCACGGGCAGTTACCAGGCCGAAACATATCTCGGGCCTTAATTGGCCCACTGATATCATGAGCCTTTAAGAGACCGAAAGCTTAGTACAGACATCAACGGGCCGAATTATGCGACATGCCTTTAATAGGCCCAAAGTCACATTGGGCTTAACAGTTGCCACCTTTATCATGGGCTGTTAGTGGGCCCGATGTCCCGTCGGACCATATATGGCCCATGGGCAGCACGGGCCATTCCCAGGCCGAAAGTCACACCGGGCTGAAATGGGCCCATGTCTACATCAGGCCTCTAATAGGCCGAAAGTCACTAGGCTGTAATTGGGCCCAAATATTCAGTGAACAATTAACGGGCCAGGTCTGGCTTCAGGACGTAAATGGGCCCAAATATTCGGCGAACAATTAACGGGGCAGATCTGGCTTTGGGCCGTAAATGGGCCTTTATTAAGCACGCCGTTATTGGGCTGGCCCACTTGTACCTGTGTAAGTACTACGGGCCTTTCACAGGGCCCGCCTTTTTAACCTATATTGGCCTCTGTTGGGCCGTGCCACGTGTCGACGTATCATCGGCGCTTTGGGTCCAATGAGTGGATGACATCTGCCCCAACAATGAGCCGACACGTGTTTCCTCCAGCCAATGATGATTTTACAAGTGGAAAATCCCCATTGGTCGGGGCTGTTAACGGGTTATTGGATCCAAAACCAGACCCGATAACTTAACGGCGTTCCGTTATGGTGGATGCCACGTGTCGGTCACCCTTGATGAAAGCACTTCTGTGATGCGCGATATATCGTCATGGAAGTGGACACTTCCGTGATGATAATTTTGGTAATGTCATGGAACACTTCTACGACAGCACATGTATGACTATCTTGATTCTGTCATAAATTTGTCATGGATGTACATGCCTGACAGAAAACGTGACCTACTGTGACAAACACGTATCATCACGGAAGTGTATTTTTTTTGTAGTGCGCACGCATACCTCAGCCGCCGTTGGGTCGTTCGGATCACCAGGACGAGACCAAGGGGTGAGGGGCTACACGACCAGTTAGCCTCCTGAGTCGCGATCCTCGGGAGTCCCCCTTGACATGCAGACAACCCTTGGAAAGGAGATGCGAGTGTAGGCCTTAGCATTCTGCGACGGCAGGGCCCAGCCCCAGGAATACCTCAATCGCCGTTGGGTTGTCCGGATCACCAGCACGAGACCAAGGAGTGAGGGGCTACGCGGCCAGTTAGGTTCCCGAGTCGCGATGCTCAGGAGTCCCCCTTGACATGCAAACAGATCTCCTTACCTTTCCTCGCCGAGGTCCTGCTCGGGAGGGGCGAGCGAAGACCAAGTCCAAGGGACTTGGCAGGGTGGCGTGCGCTAGGCATGACCTGAGCGTAGCCCCCCATGGCCAGCCCCCTCGCACGACTCTCCCGGAGGGAAAGCGTTGTGGTGAGCCTGAACACTGAGCCTGGGGCTCCCCGAGGTTATTGCCGCCATTGGGCCGCCCTCAGTTGTTTATCACTAGCGCAGAACATGGCACTTACGCAATTGCACGGGCATAGCCACTCCTCAACCGTGTCGACTACCAGCACGGAGCATGGTGCTTCCACTGTTGCGTGGGTGGGGGCTCCCTTTGAGTGGAGCCCTCGGGGCATGTACAGCCCCGCCCTGACACGTGGCTTGCACGGCAGGGCTGGAGGAGGTGTGTGTGGGCACTCGTGAGCTAGCACGAGACTCACGAGGCCCTACCTCAAGGCGGGTTACGTCTGAATTTGATTCGGAACACTTGTGTCGGTCCTGCGAGATGGTTAGGCAGCCTGCGTTGAGTGAATCTCTTGAGGTTATCACATGAGAAGGCCAAACACCAACGACCACAGGAGGTGACGTGAACGGGGCCGGCCCACCAGACAGAGCTCAGTCGTTGGGTTTATCGACGCTACATGGATGGACCAAAGCATAGATGCCGTGCCCAGTCTTCTCATGCGAAAGTCCTGATGAAAGAAAACCAGCGCGCAGCTCCCATGATGATGAGGCGTCGGGTCGCGTGCCCTGGCTCGTCCGCCCACGATTAGCTCATGCAAGAGCAAGGCACCAAGGACCATGGGAGGTGGCATGCATGGGAGCTGGCCTACGAGCCAGAGCTTAGCCTCTTGGGTTTAGTGACGCTGCAGGGACGGACCCGATTATAGATGTCGTGCCCACCCTTAATCATGAGGCAGTCATGGCTGGGTTTGCAACGGCGTACGACATTCGTGGCAACGAAGTGCCGGACATGCAGCTGATAATCATAAAGTAACTCATGGAAAGAGGTAAGCCAGCTATAATAGATGCGGAAAATGATAAATGCCACGGGGACAGACCCATGCCGCCTGGGGATGATGCAACCTGAGGGGCGCCCCCAACTGAACGACTAGAAGATGCAAGAAGGATACATGCTGAGGGGATAGACCCACGCGACCCGGGGATAAAGCAGCCCGAGGGGCACCCCCAACTGAAGAAACCGGAAAATGTCACCTGGCACCGTTGCTGAAGAGATGTTGAAGCAGCTCAAGATGCATGGTGAAGAAGTCGCTCCTCATGAGCCACCCAGGCTCTGAACCTCAGGAGGGTCTAGAGACCCGGTAGGCTCGTGAAGGACCATCGCCATCTCAGTCAAGACCGCCTGGTGCCTGGCCTCCTGAGCCGCCAGGGCGCTTCGCATGTGTCGCTGGAATGTAATAGCCGCGTTCGACAAGCCAAAAGGCATGCAAACGTAGCTGTGGGGGGACCCTCGTACCAGCTAGCACGCGATGGCCGGAAGCGCTCTTGAGATGTGGCTCTGTTGAGCCCAGGGATGTTGACGCAGGCGCATCGTTAAACAATCCTCGCCAGAACAAGGAACCGCGCCGGGTGGTGGGCGTCGGTCGCCGAGCAGGGCTCTCGCCTCTTAAAGCTCCTCGATTTCCTTGGTGATAAACTCCTGAGCACTTGGAGCTCCGTGCCTTGTGCCCTCCTGGCGGAGACGCGTGCTGAAGCATGCCTCCACATGGTGCCCGAGCGCCTCCCTTGTGACGTTGGGTAGGTCAGAGGCCTACCAGAGGAGAGCCCCCGAGCCCAACCTCAAAGGGGCGCTGGGGTGCCTTCCTACACGAGAGAGGGAGGTGCCCCATCTATGGGCGCAACTCCTAAGGTGGTGCCGCTGGACACACCGCTCCACCAAGCCGGCTCCGAAGGCACCCGTCCTCGGCTCGCCTGCTGAGGTCACGAAGGCATCAAAGCCCCCAGCCCTCTCTGCTGTTGCTGCTTCGCCGGTCCTGGCACTGGCGCCGTCTCCTCCCCCATCCATCTCTCTGCTGAACCATGGTCCTTCTGCCGCGCCCGCTGCTCTAGAGGAGGCTCAATCCACGTTGGAACAGCTTCGGGATGATCTTCAGGGCCCCGACCGGCGCATCGCGTCGGGGCACCTAGAGCTGATCTCAGGATGGCTCTAAGCCTACGCGTCCGTGAGGGCGGCCTGGGGCCAGGCCGTGGCAGCCTTAGAGGAGGGCAAGCAGGTAGCTGGCCTGACCGCGGCCGCCCGCAACACGGTGTTGAAGGACGCCAAGGCCGCCGAGGAGCGCTGCCGAGCGGTAGAGGCCGAGCCGAAGACCCTCCATGACAGGCAAGCCACCGAGGCCCGTCGGCTTGAGGTGCGGGAGGAGGAGCTGAAGGCCCGATAAACTGCAGTCGCCGACCGTGACACCGAGATGGAGCAGGTGGCCCAAAAGCAGGCTATGGAGCGCGGCCGCCTGGTGAAGTTGAAGGAGGTGGAGGCGGAGAAGGCCTAGCTAGAGTCCAAAACAAAACTTCTGGCCGAGGGGCATGCCACCTTTGACTCCCTCGAGCAGAGGTCCCACAAGGCACCGCGGGATCTCTATGAGAGGGGGTTGAAGGAGCAGTTGGTGACTGCGGAGGAAGGCCCCGCCGAGCTGCTCCCTTAGCTTGTCACGATGCTCGAGGGCGTTGTCATTGGGGTTGGCCACATGGTGGAAGGAGAATCCCGTGCGCTCTCCACCTTGGCCATGACGCGCGTCTTCAGCCACCTCCATCTTCGCGACCCCAGCTTCGACTTCGGTGCCTTGCTTGAGCCCGCGGACCCGGAGCGCTGCACCGTCGTTGCCGAAGCCATGGAAAACCAGGTGGAGGCCCTGCTGTGGAAGTTCCTTGCCGTCGACCCTGCGAGCACGGCTAATGGCGTCACCGACCCCACGACCATGGCTGACGGCATGGGCGACTGCGACGTTGTCGACGACAGGGCTCCCTTTGCGGGCGATAGCGGCACCCAAGGCTGAAGAAGAGGCTCGATGATGGCGCTCCCCCCGTTTGACTCCTGCAATATGTATCGTGCCTCATGGAGGCGTAAAAACTTATGCTTGGTACTTTTAAGAGACAATATGTTTTGTAATAATTTGCTAGGATTCTGCGATTTCCTTCCCGTTTTGCTTTGATGTTCTGTTTTGGCAGGGCCCGGCCCCATGCATACCTCAGTCGCCGTTAGGTCGTTCGGATCACCAGGGCGAGACCAAGGGGTGAGGGGCTACACGACCAGTTAGGCTCCTGAGTTGCGATGCTCGGGAGTCCCCCTTGACATGCAAACAACCCTTGGAAAGGAGATGCGAGAGTAGGCCTTAGCATTCTGCGTCGGCAGGGCCCAGCCCCGCGCATACCTCAACCGCCGTTGGGTTGTCTGGATCACCAGAACGAGACCAATGAGTGAGGGGCTACGTGACCAGTTAGGCTCCTGAGTCGCGATGCTCAGGAGTCCCCCTTGATGTGCAAACAAACCTCCTTACATTTCCTCGCCGAGGTCCCGCTTGGGAAGGGCGAGCGAAGACCAGGTCCAAGGGAGCTGGCAGGGTGGCGTGTGCTAGGTGTGACCTGAGCGTAGCCCCCCATGCCCAGCCCCCTCGCGTGACTCTCCCGGAGGGAAATCATTACGGTGAGCCTAAACACTGATCCTAGGGTTCCCTGAGGTTATTGTGGCCAATGGGCCGACCTCAGTTGTTTATCATTAGCACGGAGCATGGCGCTTATGCACTTGCACTGGCATAGCCGCTCCTCGACCGTGTCAACTACCAGCACGGAACATGGTGCGTCCACTGGTGCGTGGGTGGGGGCTCCGTCTGAGTGGAGCCCTCGGCGAGTGTACAGCCCCGCCCTGACACGTGGCTTGCACGACAGGGCTGGAGGAGGTGTGTGTGGGCACTCATGAGCCAGCGCGGGACTCACGAGGCCCTACCTCAGGGCAGGTTGCGCTTGAATTTGATTCAGAACACTTTGTGTCGATCCTGCGAGATGGTTAGGCAGCCTGCGCCAAGTGAATCTCCTGATGTTATCACATGAGAAGGCCAAACAACAACAACCCCAAGAGGTGACGTGAACGGGGCCGACCCACCGGACAGAGCTCAGTCCTTGGGTTTATCGACGCTGCAAGGACGGACCCAAGCACAGACACCATGCCCAGTCTTCTCATGCAAAAGTCCTGATGAAAGACAACCAGCGCGCAGCTCCCATGGCGACAAGGCACCGGGTCACGCGCCCTGGCTCGTCTGCCCGCGATTAGCTCATGCAAGAGAAAGGCACCAAGGACCATGGTAGGTGACGTGCACGAGAACTGGCCCGCGAGCCAGAGCTCATCCTCTTGGGTTTAGTGACGCTGCAGGGACGGACCTGATTACAGACGCCGTGCCCGCCCTTAATTATGAGGCGGTCGTGGGTGGGTTTGCAATGGCGTACAACATTCGTGGCAACGAAGTGCCGAACAGGCAGATGATAATCATAAAGCAACTCATGGAAAGAGGTAAGCCAGCTCTAATAGATGCAGAAAATGATACATGCTAGAGGGACAGACCCATGCAGCCTGGGGATGATGCAGCCCGAGGGGCGCCCCAACTGAACGACTAGAAGATGCAAGAAGGATATATGTCGCGGGGACAGACCCACGCGAACTAGGGATAAAGCAGCCCAAGGGGCCCCCCCAACTGAATAAACTGGAAAATGTCACCTAACACCGTTGCTGAAGAGATGTTGATGCAGCTCAAGATGCATGGTCAAGAAGTCGCTCCTCATGAGCCACCCAGGCCCTGAACCTGGGGAGGCTCTGGAGACCCAGTTGGCTCGTGAAGGACCATCGCCATCTCAGTCAAGACCGTTTGGTGCCTGGCCTCCTGAGCCGCCAGGGCGCTCCGCATGTGTCACTGGAATGTAACAGCCGCGTTCGGAAAGCCAAAAGGCTTGCGAACGTAGCTATGGGGGGACGCTCGTACCGGCCAGCGCGTGATGGCCGGAAGCGCTCTTGAGATGCGGCTCTGTTGAGCCTAGAGATGTTGACGCAGTTGCGCATCTCGCTGTCCTCGCCAGAACAAGGAGCCGCGCCGGGTGGTGGGCGTCGGTTGCTGCGCATGGCTCTCATCTCTTAAAGCTCCTCAGTTGCCTTGGTGATAAACTCCTGAGCACCTGGCGCTCCGTGCCTTGTGCCCTCCTGGCGAAGACGTGCGCTAAAGCATGTCTTCACATGGTGCCCGAGCGCCTCCCTTCTGACGTTGGCTAGGTCAGAGGCCCACCAGAGGGGATCCCCCAAGCCCAACCTCAGAGGGGCGCCGGGCGCGCCTTCCTACGCGAGAGAGGGAGGCGCCCCATCTGTGGGCGCAACTCCTGAGGTGGTGCTGCTGGACACACCCTCTCCCAAGGCTCTTGGAGGAGCAGTTGTATCTTCTTCTTAGGGACAACCTCAGGAGGGTAGACGACGCCTTCATCATCTGGATTCTCGATTGCCGCATCCTGGTACGCGCGCTCAAGAGAGCACACCGCGCCCTTCTCCTTGCAGGCGACCGTGATGACGTTGCGGCTTCCTGGCATCTTGAGGGCGTTGTAACCGTGATGAGTCACTGCCATGAAATTGGCTAGGGCCAGATACCCAAGGATGGCGTAGCAAGGAAGAGGGATGTGGTCAACGTCGAAGTCGATGAGCTATGTGTGGTAGTTGTCGCGGGTGCCGAAGGTGACAGGGAGACGGATCTGCCCTATCGGGGTGGTGGAGCCATCGGTGACTCCTTAGAAGGGCTTGGTGGTCTGCAGCTGGTCGTAGAGCACCTGGAGTCGATCGAAGGTCTCGATGGACAGAACATTGAGCCCTGCACCACCATCGATGAGGGTCTTGGTGACGAGGACATTGTTGATGACGGGTGAGCAAAGCATTGGGAGGGCGCCGGCAGTTGCCGCGCACTTGAGCTGGTCGGACGAGTTGAAGGTGGTGGTGCACTTGGACCACCTGAGCGGGCGCGTGGCCTAGAGCTTGGGGAGGGCCGCGTTCACCTCATGCGCAAACTACTTGAAGATGCGATGAGAGGCAGGGGCTTGAGCGCCGCCCAGGATGCAGGCGATGGCACGAGGCTCCTAGAAGCCCCCAGCCCCCTCATCCTGGTGGTGGTCATTGTTCCTCCTTGGTGGTGGTGGCAGTAGAGGGAGGCCAGCGTTTCCGTGAGGACGGTCCTCATGAGACTGGTCCCTCCAGGGGCCCTCGCGAGGCTGGCCCTGCCAGCGTTCCTCACGTGGCTGATCGCGCCACTCCTAGCGGGGGCCACGATCGTCCCAGCGTCCTACACTTTGACCTCCTCCACGACCGTAGCCTCGGTCGTTATGCTCGGGGCAAGGACCGAGGCGCCCGTCGCGGATGGCCCTGAGCTCCTGACAGTCGTTGGTGTTGTGGTTGTGCACGTTGTGGAAGACATAGACCGGCGACTACCCCTGGATGACTCCGGGTGATCGCAGTCGCGCTTCATCTCTGGCTCGGCCGCGAGCACGACTGCCCCTTGCGCTTCATGTCCTTCCTCAGCTCTCGCACACTTAGTCGCCATGTTAAACATCTCCAGGGTCATGCACAGGTCCTCGTGTATGGCGAGCTCCTCCTTCATCTTGACGTCGCAGACGCCATCAGTGAACGCGGAGATGTTGGCCTCGTCCGACACCTTGGAGATCTTGAGAAGAAAGTTGTTGAAAAGCTGGATGTACTTCTGCAGGGTCTCTCCTGGCTGCTGCTTGATGCGTCGTAGGTCACCCGTAGCCGGTGGGCGATCGCGAGTGCCCTGGAAGTTGGTGTTGAAACGATCGCGCATCTCGCCCCAGGAGGAGATCGATCCTACGGGCAGGTTCAGGAGCCACGAGCGTGCGCGCCGTCCTTGAAGGCCATGGGAAACGAGTTCGCCATAACCTTCTCATCTCCTTTGGCCGCTTCGATACTCAGATCGTAGAGCTACAAGAATTTAGCTGGGTCGGGGGTGCCATCGTAGCATGGCGGCAGTTCGGGCTTGAACTTCCCCGGCCAGACGATGCGGCGCAGGTCCAGAGTGAAGGCGCGGCGGCCTGCTGTGATCATGAGGGATCATCGTGGAGGTGGAGCTTGATCTTGGTGCTCGTGCGCCACCGCCGTAGGCGTCGCGCGATCTTGACGCAGTGGTGCTGGAAGCGCACATGCCTCTCCTTGCGTCTGCTGGACCACCTATCAGCTTTCTTCTTCACGCGCCGGCACCCTGCGCGGCGGGTCGTGCCGCAGGACCTCGCGCCTTGGCTCAACAATGGCGTCTTGAGGGGAAGGTGGAGTAGGTGCCCCGTGGGCCACGTCAACCACAGCAGGCGGCGGGTGAGGCAGCGAGAGAGATAGCGCAGGAGAGCCCCCGGCAGCGCTGACGAGCTCGGTGATGCTGTCCAGCCAGTCTTTGTAGAGGTCCTCGACGGGGCGGTAGCGCAGGAGCTCGCGCGCCATGACCAGCGCAGCCTGCGTGTCCGCCGGGCCACAATGAGCATGGGACGATGAACCGGCCAGAGTCAGCGACGGGGTGGTGGTGCGTCCATCATGCTGCACGGATGGGTGCAGCGACGAAGCTTACTGCTCATGCCTTGCCGGGCCGGTGGTGACGTTCGCAGCAGGTGATGGAGAATGACGAGGAGGCCTACTTGCGGGCGCCGTCTGGGCGACGCCAGCAACGAGGGCGGCCCGACGCTTAGCACAGGCTCGACGGGCGAAAGCCATGGAAGCAGTGGAGCTGTGGCGGGTCGACCAGCGGAAGAGATGCTCCGACGCACCCCTACCCGACGCGCCAAATGTCGAATTTTGGGTTCCACAGACCCTTGAGTGGTTTGAACTCTGGGGTGCGCGTGAAGAACACCATCTCCCCAGTCTTCGTGCCCGCTAATCTCACGGTCTAGTTTGACGAACTGAATGGACAAGAGACACAACAGTTACCCAAGTTTGGGTCACCTTGCGGTGTAAAACCCTACTCCTGCTTTGTGGTGGATTGGCCTCGAGGGACTGAGGAAGAACTAGTACAATGGAGAACAGCCTCCGGAGGAGAGGTGTTCTTGAGCTTGATGAGCTGGTGGGTGTGTGGATGATCCGAATGATCCCCCCTCTATGGTGGTGGCTAGGTCCTATTTATAGTGGCCTTGGTCCTCTTCCCAAATGGAGGCGGGAAGGGATCCCACAACAGCCAAATTTGAAGGCAGGCAACTAGTACATGCTATCTTGACAAAACTAGTCTTCGCCTGCAAAAGCCTCTGGTTATGACTCCGTGGTGGGCTCGGCGATGACCTCTGTCCTGCCGTCCTGGCGATCTTGGGCTTGTTGCACTGGAATTGAAACCTTTGCTTGATTCCTCGGGACTCCACGCCTGCACTTGCCTCCTTAGCACCAAAGAGGAAAATGGTACATTGCCCCCGCTGGCGCCCGCCTAGCCTTGGTCGTCATGGCTCACGTCATCTGAACCTCGCGAGGTGCACCTTGCATAGATACATGCGCTCCTCAGGAGCCAGCCTGGGGAGGCCGCCCCGCGTGGAGGTCTCGGTGTCGTTCGCCTCACGAGGCTTGGCCCCTCGCGAGGGTCTTGAGCTGTTGATGTTGAAGGTGAGCCATACCAGGCCGTTGATGGAGCCACAGGCAGGCAAGTCTTGGTACCCCCGTTCCCAGAACACCAACAGATAATATAATAGTATGGGACAATAAAAAATTATAGATACGTTGGAGACGTATCCATATCCACCACTAGTCCGAGTTGCACCAGATTCATCTCTGCCACCAATCCTAGTCCGAGTCTAGTATTTGCTTCTCTGATATTGATTTACAAATCATGTCCTAGTACGTGTCGTGACCAAGTCGGACTTCCCAACATCCGTGCCACCCATAGAAGAAGAATAGTTGCAAACTAGAAAAACTAAGTTTGGAAAATTCTGGCTAGGCTGTTTTTAGACCATTTATAAAGTTTTTCAAAAAAATTGTTGTGGAGCAATACAAAAGAGGGGGAAAAGTGATAAAAAGATTCAGAGTGTGATTCTCCCTTGTTTATGTGCAACACCGTGATTTTGCTGGTGTTCTAGGCTCGCGTCTCTAGTACGATCTAGCCTAGGACCAGCACAATATCATCGTTGGGCGTTTATTCAAGTTTCCATCTCTGAATTGATTATTGCTGACCCTTTTTTCTACCATATTATAAGCCTTCCCAGCTCCACATACATCTATGTCATACGTTTGACACCATCTGGAAATAGCTCTATCCAAGCTTTGAGAGTTTGACTACACCGGTTGCCGATCACCGCCTGCTGCTTGGTAAGAACGGGCAAGAATTTGTGATTCGCTTGACCTATTCATAGCCAATTGTGTTGGATATATGCCCTAAAGGCAATATTATTTGTGCTATTATATTTCCATATTCATAATTATAGAGATTATATTATATGCCATAACTGCTATGATCGTGGAATATGCGATTCAGTGGACAACTCATATGCACGTGTGGAACTATAAACGGTCAAATAAAAGGTTCCTAGTCTTGCCTCTAGGAATAGCTCAAGTGTTATTGGTGATCATGTTTTCTGGATCTTAGGATATCGTTAAGTGTAACGATAGTCCAAAAACAATGAGATTATGACGTTGGAAGCATGGTCATATTGAATCGACCCAATCTTGTCTGTTATGAATTGAGTTAATGTCGTCTATAATGAATTGTAATAACACAGAGTGTTAGCATATCATAGTCACTTCTTACCTTATGGTAGGCTTTGGGGTTGCTCAAACGTCACCTGTAACACAGTGATCATAACGACAAGTTATATGTTCATCGGAAAGTTCGACAAGGGACTAGATAGCTCAAGAGTGGGATTTGCTCCTCCGATGAAGAAGAGATATTCTTAGGGCCCTCTCAGTGTGAAGGAATTCATCATCGTCTGGCCAGACACATGTGACTACATCACGGGGATGAAAGAACACGATAACAAAACCGGTAATGTGGATTTCGGTATAGTGAGCATAGTGATGACTCAGGAGGATACCGATGTATCCTGGTTTCTGTGATGTATCGCAAAGCAAAGGGAACATCACATTATAACCAAAGGTTCACTCGAATATCATTTGTGTAATCATAGGGATCGATATGGACCACCACGGTTTCACTGTCGGTCATTGAACGAGCGGTTTTGTTCATGACTGTGAGTTACCAAACCTACGGGGTGATACGTCTCCAACGTATATATAATTTTTTATTGCTCCATGCTATTATATTATCTGTTTTGGATGTTTTATATGCATTAATATGCTATTTTATATGATTTTTGGGACTAACCTATTAACCAAGAGCCAGTGCCAGTTTCTATTTTTTTCCTTGTTTTAGAGTTTCACAGAAAAGGAATACCAAACGGAGTCCAAACGGAATACCACTTTTGCAGTGATATTTCATGGACCAGAAGACACCCAGGAGACTTGGAGTGCAAGTCAGAAGAGCCATGACGCGGCCACAGTGGAGGGTTCGCCGAGGGGGTGGGGCGCGCCCCCAACCTTTGTTGGCTCCTCAGTGACCTCCTGACCTAGATCTTCCTCCTATATATACTCTTATATCCCAAAAACTTCCAGGGGAGCCACAAAACCAATTTTCCACCGTCGCAACCTTTTGTACCCATGAGATCCCATCTTGGCGCCTTTTCTGGCATCCTGCCGGAGGGGGATTCGATCATGGAGGGCTTCTGCATCAACACCATTGCCTCTCTGATGAAGTGTGAGTAGTTTACCACAGACCTACGGGTCCATAGCTAGTAGCTAGATTTCTTCATCTCTCTCTTTAATTCTTAATACCATCTTCTCCTCGATGTTCTTGGAGATCTATTCGATGTAATACTCTTTTGCGGTGTGTTTGCCGAGATCCGATGAATTGTGGATTTACGATCAGCCTATCTATGAATATTATTTGAATCTCCTCTGAATTCTTAGATGCATGATTTTATATCTTTGCAAGTCTCTTCGAACTATCGATTTGGTTTGGCCAACTAGATTGGTTTTTCTTGCAATGGGAGAAGTGATTAGCTTTGGGTTCAATCTTGCAGTGCTCGATCCTAGTGACAGAAGGGGAACCGACATATATTGTATTGTTGCCATCGAGGATAACACGATGGGGTTTTCATCATATTGCTTGAGTTAATGCCGCTACATCATGTCATCTTACTTAATGCATTACTCTGTTCTTATGAACTTAATACTCTAGATGCAGGCAGGAGTCGGTCGATTTGTGGAGTAATAGTAATAGATGCAGAATCATTTCGGTCTACTTGACACGGACGTGATGCCTATATTCATGATCATTGCCTTAGATATCGTCATAACTTTGCGCTTTTCTATCAATTGCTCGGTAGTAATTTGTTCACCCACCATAATAATTCCTTTCTTGAGAGAAGCCTCTAGTGAAACCTATGGCCCCAATTCTAGTTTCCTATTACGTTCTTTTGCAATCTTTTACTTTCCGTTCCATAAACCAAAAATACCAAAAATGTTACTTTACCATTTATCCATCTCTATCAGATCTCACTTTGCGAATATTCAGAAGGGATTGATAACCCCTTTGTCGCATTGGTTGCAAGTTGGTGTTTGTTTGTGCAGGTATTCTGTGGCTTGTTGCGTTGTCCCCTACTTGATTGATACCTTGGTTCTCAAAACTGAGGGAAATACTTATGCTACTTTCCTGCATCACCCTTTCCTCTTTAAGGGAAAAACCAACACAAGCTTAAGAGGTAGCAAGAAGGATTTCTGGCACCGTTGTCGGGGAGATCTACGCTAAGCCAAGACATACCAAGTGCCCATCATAAACTCTCATCTGTCGCATTACATTATTCGCCATTCGCCTCTCGTTTTCCTCTCCCCCACTTCTAAAACAATTTTCGAAAAGATTCGCCTTTTGTTCGCCTCTCTTCCGTTCGTCTTCTTCATTTGCTTTTTGTGTGCTTGTGTGTTGGATTGCTTGCTTTCTCACTATGGCTCAAGATAATACCAAATTGTGTGACTTTTCCAATACCAACAACAATGATTTTATTAGCACTCCGGTTGCTGCCGATGCTAACGTGGAATCTTGTGAAATTAATACCGATTTGCTGAATCTTGTTATGAAAGATCAATTTTCCGGCCTTCGCAATGAAGATGTCGCATCCCATCTTAATAATTTCGTTGATTTGTGCGATATGCAAAAGAAAACAGATGTGGATAATGATATTGTTAAGTTGAAGCTATTTTCGTTCTCACTCACTTAGGGATCGCGCTAAAACTTGGTTATCATATTTGCCTAAAAATAGTATTGATTCATGGAATAAGTGTAAACATGCTTTTATTTCCAAGTACTTTCCTCGCGCTAAGATCATCTCCCTTAGGAACGATATTATGAATTTTAAGCAACTTGATCATGAACATGTTGCACAATCTTGAGAGAGGATGAAATTGATGATTAGAAATTGCCCTACTCATGGTTTGAATTTGTGGATGATTATACAAAACTTTTATGCTGGATTGAATTTTGCTTCTAGAAATCTTTTAGATTCGGCCGCGGGAGGCTCTTTTATGGAAATTACTTTAGGAGAAGCTACTAAACTCCTAGATAATATTATGGTTAATTATTCTTAATGGCATACCAAAAGATCTTCCACTAGTAAAAAGGTGCATGCGATTGAAAAAATTAATGTTTTCAGTGGAAAGATGGATGAGCTTATGAAATTGTTTGCTAATAAGAGTGCTCCTATTTATCCTAATGATATGCCTTTGTCTACTTTGATTGAAAACAATAATGAATCTGTGGATGTGAATTTTGTTGGTAGGAACAATTTTGGTAATAACGCATATAGAGGTAATTTTAATCCTAGGCCGTTTCCTAGTAATTCATCTAATAATTATGGTAATTCATACAACAATTCATATGGAAATTATAGTAAGATGCCCTCTGATTTTGAGAATAGTTTTAAAGAATTTATTAGTTTGCAAAAGAATTTCAATGCTTTGATTGAAGAAAAATTGCTTAAAATTGATGATTTGGCTAGAAACGTGGATATAATTTCTCTTGATGTTGATTATTTGAAACTTAGATCTATTCCACCTAAGCATGATATCAATGAGTCTCTCAAAGCCATGATAATTTCCATTGATGAGTGCAAAGAAAGAACCTCTAAGATGGGTGCTAAGAAAGATTGGTTTATAAAAGCGTGTTCTTCTAGTTTCTGTGAAAATGATGATGAAAATCTTGAAGTGATTGATGTGACTCCTATTGAATCTTTTTTTCCAATGTTAATCTTGATAAAGATGGGACTGGATATGAGTCCACTTTAGTTAGAAGGCGTCCCAATGATTCGGAGTTTTTAGATCTTGATGCAAAAATTGATAAAAGTGGGGTTGGAGAGGTCAAAACTTTAAGTAGCAATGAACCCACTCTTTTGGATTTCAATGAATTTAATTATGATAATTGTTCTTTAATAGATTGTATTTACTTGTTGCAATCCATGTTGAATTCACCTCATGCATATAATCAAAATAAAGCTTTTACTAAACATATCGTTGTTGCTATGATGAAATCTTTTGAAGAAAAGCTAGAATTGGATGTTTCTATCCCCAGAAAACTTTATGATGAGTGGGAAACTACTATTAAGACTAATATGAAAGATTATGAATGCTATGCTTTGTGTGATTTGGGTGCTACTGTTTCCACGATTCCGAAAACTTTATGTGATGTGTTAGGTTTCCGTGAATTTGATGATTGTTCTTTAAATTTGCATCTTGCAGATTCCACTATTAAGAAACCTATGGGAAGAATTAATGATGTTCTTATTGTTGCTAATAGGAATTATGTGCCCGTAGATTTCATTGTTCTTGATATAGATTGCAATCCTACATGTCCTATTTTTCTTGGTAGACCTTTCCTTAGAACGATTGGTGCAATTATTGATATGAAAGACGGAAACATTAGATTTTAATTTCCATTAAGGAAAGGCATGGAACACTTCCATAGAAAGAAAATTAAATTGCCTTATGAATCTATTTTGAGAGCCACTTATGGATTGCATGCCAAAGATGATCATACTTAGATCTATTTGTGTTTTTATGCCTAGCAAGGGGCGTTAAACAATAGCGCTTGTTGGGAGGCAACCCAATTTTATTTTTGTTCTTGCTTTTTTAGGTCCCGTTTTCCCAATAAATACTTCCAGCCTCTGGTTAGATGTGGTTTTATGTTTTATTTAGTGTTTGTGCCAAGTAAGACCTTTGGGATAGCTTACGGTGATAGTTGATTTGATCCTACTGAACAATAGAAACTTTTGCACCCAGGAGATTAGTTTTAATGTTTTATCGAAGTGCGATAAAATACTGATTCATTCTGCATAGGATTAATAAAAAAATTATCTAGTACTTGCTAATTTCTTAGGATTTTTGACGTTACATAAGTATTCGAAATATCCAGATTACTACAGAATGTTCTGTTTTTGACAGATTCTGTTTTTTGTTTGTTGTTTGCTTATTTTGATGCATCTATGGCTAGTATCGGGGGGTATGAAACATGGAAAAGTTGGAATACAGTAGATATTACACCAATATAAATAAATAATGAGTTCACAATAGTACCAAAAGTGGTGATTTATTTTCTTATACTAACGGAGCTTACGAGATCTTTGTTGGAGTTTTGTGTTGTGATTTTTTCAAGTTTTGGGAAAGGATTTGATGGACTATGGAATAACGAGTGGCAAGAGCCTAAGCTTGGGGATGCCCAAGGCACCCCAAGGTAATATTCAAGGATGTCAAAAAGCCTAAGCTTGGGGATGCCCCGGGAAGGCATCCCCTCTTTCGTCTTCGTCTATCGGTAACTTTACTTGAGGCTATATTTTTACCACATGATATGTGTTTTGCTTGGAGCGTCTTATATGATTTGAGTCTTTTCGTTTTAGTTTTCCACAATCATCCTTGCTGTACACACCTCTTGGGAGAGACACGCATGGATCGTGATTTATTAAAATACTCTATGTGCTTTACTTATATCTTTTGAGCTAGGCAATTTTGCTTTAGTGCTTCACTTATATCTTTTTAGAGCACGGCGGTGGTTTTATTTTATAGAAATTGATGAACTCTCGTAATTCACTTATATTATTTTGATAGTCTCTAGAACAACATGGTAATTTTCTTTGTTTATAAAATTAGTCCTAATATGATAGGCATCCAAGAGGAATATAATAAAAACTTTCATATAAAGTGCATTGAATACTATGAGAAGTTTGATTCCTTATGATTGTTTTGAGATATGAAGATGCTGATATTAGAGTCATGCTAGTAAGTAGTTGTGAATTTGAGAAATACTTGTGTTAAAGTTTGTGAGTCCTGTAGCATGCACGTATGGTGAACCGTTATGTGATGAAGTCGGAGCATGATTTATTTATTGATTGTCTTCCTTATGAGTGGCGGTCCGGGACGAGCGATGGTGTTTTCCTACCAATCTATCCCCCTAGGAGCATGCGCATAGTACTTTGTTTCGATGACTAATAGATTTTTGCAATAAGTATGTGAGTTCTTTATGACTAATGTTGAGTCCATGGATTATACGCACTCTCACCTTTCCGCCATTGCTAGCCTCTCTAGTACCACGCAACATTCGCCGGTACCATAAACCCACCACATATCCTTCCTCAAACCAGCCACCATACCTACCTATTATGGCATTTCCATAGCCATTCCAAGATATATTGACATGCAACTTTCCACCGTTTCATTTATTATGACACGCTCCATCATTGTCATATTGCTTTGCATGATCATGTAGTTGACATCATATTTGTGGCAAAGCCACCTTTCATAGTTCTTTCATACATGTCACTCTTGATTCATTGCACATCCCGGTACACCGCCGGAGGCATTCATATAGAGTCTTATTTTGTTCTAAGTATCGAGTTGTAATCTTTGAGTTGTAAGTAAATAAAAGTGTGATGGTCTTCATTATTAGAGCATTGTCCCATGTGAGGAAAGGATGATGGAGACTATGATTCCCCCACAAGTCGGGATGAGACTCGGGAGGGAAAAAATAGGCCAAAAAATGAGAGAAGGCCCGGATATAAAAAAATGAGAGAAAAGAGAGAAGGGGCAATGTTACTATCTTTTTTACCACACTTGTGCTTCAAAGTAGCACCATGATCTTCATGATAAAGAGTCTCCTATGATATCACTTTCATATACTAGTGGGAATTTTCATTATAGAACTTGGCTTGTATATTCCAATGATGGGCTTCCTCAAAATGCCCCAGGTCTTCGTGAGCAAGCGAGTTGGATGCACACCCACTTAGTTTTCTTTTTGAGCTTTCATAAACTTATAGCTCTAGTGCATCCGTTGCATGGCAGTCCCTACTCACTCACATTGATATCTATTGATGGGCATCTCCATAGCCCGTTGATACGCCTAGTTGATGTGAGACTATCTTCTTGTTTTTGTCTTCTCCACAACCACCGTCTATTCCACCTATAGTGCTATGTCCATGGATCACGCTCATGTATTGCGTGAAAGTTGAAAAGGTTTGAGAACACCGAAAGCATGAAAAAATTGCTTGACTTGTCATCGGGGTTGTGCATGATTTGAATATTTTTTGTGATGTAGATGGAGCATAGCCAGACTATATGATTTTGTAGGGATAAGCTTTGTTTGGCCATGTTATTTTGAGAAGACATAATTATTTTGTTAGTATGCTTGTAGTATTATTGTTTTTATGTCAATATTAAACTTTTGTTTTGAATCTTACGCATCTAAACATTCAGGCCACAATAAAGAGAATTACATGGATAAATATGTTAGGTAGCATTCCACATCAAAAAAATTGTTTTTATCATTTATCTACTCGAGGATGAGCGAGAATTAAGCTTGGGGATGCTTGATATGTCTCCAACGTATCTATAATTTTTGATTGTTCCATGCTATTATATTATCTATTTTGGTTGTTTTATATGCATTAATATGCTATTTTATATGATTTTTGGGACTAACCTATTAACCTAGAGCCAAGTGCCAATTTCTGTTTTTCGCTTGTTTTAGAGTTTCCCAGAAAAGGAATACCAAACGGAGTCCAAATGGAATAAAACTTTCACGAGGATTTTTCTTGGACTAGAAGACACCTAGGAGACTGGAGTGCAAGTCAGAAGAGCCATGAGGCAGCCACAAGGGTGGAGGCTGTGCCCCCCAACCTTGTGCTCCCCTCGGTGACCTCCTGACCTAGATCTTCCTCCTACATATAGTCTTATACCCCAAAAACTTCTAGGGGAGCCACGGAACCACTTTTCCACCGCAACAACCTTCTATACCTGTGAGATACCATCTTTGGGCCTTTTACATCAACACCATTGCCTCTCCGATGAAGTGTGAGTAGATTACCACAGACCTACGGGTCCATAGCTAGTAGCTAGATGGCTTCTTCTCTCTCTTTGATTCTTAATACCATGTTCTCCTTGATGTTCTTGGAGATCTAGTCGATGTAATACTCTTTTGCGGTGTGTTTGCTGAGATCCGATGAATTGTGGATTTATGATCATCTTATCTATGAATATTATTTGAATCTCCTCTGATTCTTATATGCATGATTTGATATCTTTGCAAGTCTCTTCGAACTATCGATTTGGTTTGGCCAACTAGATTGGTTTTTCTTGCAATGGGAGAAGTGCTTAGCTTTGGGTTCAATCTTGCGGTGCTCGATCCTTGTGAAAGAAGGGGAACTTGCATGCATTGTATTGTTTCCATCGAGGATAACAAGATGGGGTTTTCATCATATTGCTTGAGTTAATCCCGCTACATCATGTCATCTTACTTAATGCATTACTATGTTCTTATGATCTTAATACTCTAGATGCAGGCATGAGTCAGTCGATGTGTGGAGTAATAGTAGTAGATGCAGAATCGTTTCGGTCTACTTGACATGGATGTGATGCCTATATTCATGGTCATTGCCTTAAATATCGTCATAACTTTGCGCTTTTCTATCAGTTGCTCGGCAGTAATTTGTTCACCCACCACAATAATCCCTTTCTTGAGAGAAGCCTCTAGTGAATCCTATGGCCCCCGGGTCTATTTTCCATCATATAAGTTTGTGATCTACAATTCTAGTTTCCTATTGACTTTCTTTTGCAATCTTTTACTTTCTGTTCCATAAACCAAAAATACCAAAAATATTACTTTACCGTTTATCCATCTCTATCAGATCTCACTTTGTGAATAACCGTGAAGGGATTGACAACCCCTTTGCCGCGTTGGTTGCAAGTTGGTGTTTGTTTGTGGAGGTATTCGATGGCTTGTCGTGTTGTCTCTTACTGGATTGATACCTTGGTTCTCAAAAGTGAGGGAAATACTAACGCTACTTTGCTGCACCACCCTTTTCTCTTCAAGGGAAAACCCAACGCAAGCTCAAGAGGTAGCACGGGGTCACATGCTTAAGGCAATAATGATTTTTTGAGTGTTAGTAGGACGTGAGTGGTGAGAATATATTTGTGAAATTGTTTCATTAACATACAGAATAGTTCTGAGAGGATCTGGAAGCGTTTCAGGGTAACCCGAAGGGTTTTGGTGAATACCGGGTAATTCTGGTATTACCGATATATTATATATAGATGGAAAATGTTTCCCGAGATGTTAAATTAAATATAAAATGTTCTAGAAGTATTTAGAACAATTTATATTTAACTTAAATATAAACAGGCAAAAAAGGTGAAGAGGTGGAAGGTAACTTGGGCCAAAAAGGCCCAAGTGGGAAAGTGCCTCCTTCCCTAAGGAAGGAGGCCAAACTGGGAGAGGGGGAGGAGTCAGACTCCTCCTCCCTTGGCCGTCGCACCAAGTAGGGGGTTTCCCTCCTTGGTGGAAACCCTCCCTCTCCCTCTAACCTATATATACTAGGGGATTTTGCTCTTTTGGATATACAGGTTTTGGAGCCTCCTCTAGTTCTTCTAGTTGGTCCTAATCGACTATTTAGAGCTAGGCTAATCCTCTTGTCCTCATAATTATAAACCATGTGTAGTTCTAATATCCTCCCACTGATTCTTCAGCGATGATTAGCTCTGGACGGCGCAGCGCTGCCGGATCGTGAAGGATGCACACTTGCAACCAAGTAGAAAGGTCGTGCTTTCGGTCTTCGGTTCGAGCGACTGTTCATGGGCGGTATGAGGGATCATTCATCGATGGTTCGAGGGAATCCAAGTATGATCTACACCGACACGTTCTTCTTCCTCTGAAACTCGGTGACGGTAATGATCATGATCCCAACCTGTTATGCATCTTCATATTGATCTTGGGTGATCGTAGGCGCTATTTTTTTGTTTTGTACTATGTTTCCCAAGAGTGCATCATAGCATTTATATGAGTAGGTGGAGGTTGAAATCTAGATCACATTTGACTATGAGGGTTTATGTTCTTGCTATGCTTCCCTCGAGTGTTGCTTTGGTTCAATTCATCGACGACATGGTGTCGTTTCTACAAGGTTCTGAAAATTGATCGGCTCTTGCTGTCAACGATCTGCTAACAGTTCATTGGGCTTAACAATAGTTGAGAATAGTGAACGGTCGGGCACACAAGAGGGTGCTGAAGATAGATGATCTTCTAGGGGGTCATGCGTATTTGACCAAGTTTAGTGTGGGGCTAGAGATTTTTTTAATTAAGTCCCTTGTTTCACACACACCGAAACTTAATCTAGCATCAAGAATCATCGCCTAAATTGTGTACGTATGTACCTAGTATTACTTGTTAAAACTAGTTAACCGCGTAACTAAATTTTTGCTAAAACCGAGTAGAGGACGGCTAACTTGGTTTTGCAGGGTTTGCATATGATGCCGTATAGCCATCATCATGATAATGAGTTTTTGTATGAGATGATTATATGTTGTAATGTTAAGTGGCATGCGCGTCACGACATAGCCATGGGATTTCCACGTTAATGTAAATATCATAGAGATAGCCTATAGGTTATAGGCAACGATGGCAACTGTCGTGGACTTAACACGGCAGATGCCCTAGCAAAAGGACTTAGGTGTGGAGCCATCGCAACTATGTTAGCTTGAAGGAGTTAGACGAGACAAAGGACACAGAGAGTTTACCCAGGTCCGGCCCCTCTCAACGAGGTAAAAGCCTACTCCTGCTTTAGGTTGTATTGCTTAGGTTTCAATTACCAGGGAGCGAATACGCTTAGCCTAGTTCTCGATCGATTGTTTCTTGAGTTAACACGCCACCACGACAGGCTCACAAAAATGTCACCGACTCAGTTTTTAACTAAGCTTGCCTTACAAAACAAGTTAAACGTATGGCGGCTCATCCCTTTGGGCCTCAAGTCGCCTCTGGGTCTTGGGCCTTCCATAGGCCTGCTTCATGAACCACCATCTTCATATCTTCTTGGACCTTATCGGGCTTCTTGATGTTTAAGCCGCCAGTGGCGTGAACCGGCCCCTCCTGGGCGGGTCATACCCAGTAGTTATATCCTCAACATTAGGCCCCAGGTTGATTTGAACTTGTTCACATCAATCTTCACTACTTGACTTAGCAGAATCTCCTATCATCAATTCTTCATGAACTTGCTATAACCTGCCATGACATCACCTCACAGAACCGCGGTAACCCGCCCGGACATCAGGCGCATTAACTACGCACAAAGCCGAGGATATCTCAACAGATCCTTATGTTAATGAACCTCCGAAAATCGAGGCGTCCTTATAGCCACATAATCATTTTTTGGCCTCCTCGATTCCTGTGCATGCCATCTATTCACTTCCTTATAAATAGGGACAAGGGGTCTTTCTTATCACTTTTACCCTGCCCCCTCGCCTTCGTCTTCCTCCTTGCGACGCTTCTGCGAGCCCAAGCTCCGTCACTGTCGACCTTCATCAACCGCATTAACTCTAGCCGCTGCATGAACCTGAATGGACCAGAAAACTACGGCGCACCTTCGCTGTTCAGCAGCGTCAGTAAGTACTCCTATTTCCGTATAATAGATCTAGATTAGGGTTTCCATTGTTCATCGGTGTTCTTCACCGATCACGTAGTTTGATCTGAACATGATATTGAAGTCAAGCGGCAGTAGTTTAGCACCCCTTTCCAATCACAGAAGATACTTTTTCTGTATAAGATCCCATCTGAGCACATGAGTTCTTCTGCTGCCGCGACCTGAGGTTCAAATTTTAGTTTCTTCTCTGAACTGCTGTAGATCCAAAACAATAGAACTAATATGTGAAACCTTTTTGTCCACCACTTAGTAAAATTTCACTTGTAGATCTTTCGCACTACAATCGTGCGGGCGGCTTATGCGATAAGCCGTAACCCGCTATATAGCATTAGTCCCCTTCTTAAGCCGCCAGCATATGTTCACAATCTGTATAACCCCGCATCGTCTTCTGGTTGAACCATACTAACCTCTATAGCACTTATTCTTCTGCGTATAACTTACCCTTGCATAATACACTTACTTTCTGATCACTGGCCGACTTAATACCATAACCTTACTCCAGCAATATTTTCCTTTTAGGCTTCCATCAACAAAATGACTAAAGCTGTTACCTCATGCACCTGGGTTGCCTCCCGGGTTACCGAGAAGACGCTGAATGAGCATGTTCAGGTGGGCGTCTTAGCGGCAAAGAACGTCATTCACTAGAGAGTCCTAGGAATTGAGACCACCCCTGACCCAAAAGAAGGCGAAGTTATAGTTTTTACTGATCACATGCTCTGGGGGTTCACTCCACCCGGCTCAAAATTCTTTCGTGATGTCTTGCACTTCTTCCAACTCCATCCACAAGATATCGGGCCCAACTCTGTTTCAAACATTTGCAACTTCCATGTTTTTTGTGAAGTGTATCTCCAGCAGGAGCCCACTATCGAATTGTTCAGGGAATTCTATTACCTAAACCGCCAGACCGAGTTCACGTACAGGCCCAACTTAGAACTAGGGGGCATTTCAATTCAGAGGCGGAAAGAGGCCACATTTCCTGCTGCTACACCTCCCAACCATCCTAAGGACTGGAACCAGACTTGGTTCTATTGCAAATACACCTCCCCATAAGGTGAAAATCCTCTGCAGGGTTACTGTGAAAGCTAGCTTAGCAACAGACATCCTCTCCCAGAGCGGATCAGCACAGAAGAATGGGTGAAATATATGCCCATATTTTGAAAGATCAGAGCCTTGATGGCCAATGGATTAACTGGAGTTAATCTGGTTCGTTGCTGGGTCACATGGAGGATCTTGCCCTTAAGCCGCAGATCCGGCTTGATGTGTGAGTATACCGGCGATGTCAAAGATCCCTGCGTTACTCTCCAATCCGTCAATATAAAAAGATCAATGATATGACCAAGACTCTGCTCAACGAAAGCCTAGAGACTTGTAGCAAAGTGGGACTAAACCCCTTCTTCACCCTCAACAAGCCGTCTGCTGTAAGTATTTTTCTAGCAACTTTCACTAACTCATTATTTATCAATTTTCCTTCTCATTATTACTTGAATTTCCGCAATATGCTTCCCCCTTTTCGAGTAAGATGCTTCAGGATAAACTGGCCAAGAAAACCAGGACAAAGAATAAGGCTCCCAAATAGCCTGCCAAGAAGAAAATGAACACCACAGAGCTATTTGCTTTGAATGACAACGAGTTGGAGGTAGAACTTGACTCCCTTGGCTATTTCTTTATACACCTTATAGATGATGAAAACTCTCAGGATGACGCGGAAGGAAGTCAGACAAATGTTGAAGAGGTAACTATCCTTTCCTTCGACTCAGAACCTGTGACAAGACAAAAAGTTCGTCAAGCGAGTCGGAAATCTTGAAGAGGAATTGAGTATTGGTTGTGTGCTGGCCATGAAGATCGCGGCCCTGTTCAGCGGCTCATAGGGGTTTGGAATACTGTTGCCATCGGAATAGCCCCCAAGCCCACCGTCTTGCAATTGATACATCGAATTGGTCTCACTAGTTGAAGACTCATGATCAGAGTAGATGGCCGTCTCTCCATCGGATACAAATCCTTCCTCAAGATCCACCCCATGGATAAAACCAACAAAGGTGTGCTTCACAGCGGCTTGAACTTTGGAGGGTCATGTGCGCTAAGCCATCTCGACGATGTTGGCAGGTGTCTGGCTCAGGCCCCCACTCGCCGATCTTGCCGATGAAGACGTGGATTCCGCTGAAGGGGACCCAGTACACGTACTCCATTGAGCCAGCCTCGGGGCCAAGCCAGCATCATCAATGTAGAGTTTGCCGTGGTGGCTCTTGGTCATTCGGCCTACGGCGTATCCCTTGATCCCTGCGAAGTTGCCCGTCAAGAACTCGGAACCACCGTGCTCTGGCCCCATGGTGGTCGCCAACTGTCGTGGACTTAACACGACATATCCCTAGCAAAATGACTTAGGTGTGGAGCCATCACAACTAGGTTAGCTTGAAGGGGTTAAATGAGACAAAGGACACAGAGAGTTTACCCAGGTTCGGCCCCTCACAACGAGGTAGAAGCCTACTCCTGCTTTAGGTTGTATTATTTGGGTTTCAATTGCCAGGGAGCGAATACGCTTGGCCTAGTTCTCGATCGATTGTTTCTTGTGTTAACACGCCGCCGGGTCACCCCTTTATATATAGGTTGATGCCCGGTGGCATACAGAGTCCCGGCCATGTCGGATCACAGGTTCTGGCAAAACCCTTAAGGTTCAAACACTGGGTGCGTGCGAAGATTTCCTCCCGACCGATCTGCGTCCTAACTAGGCTACGAATTCATGGCCTAGCTCGATGAACTCGCGACACAAAGACACAAGATTTATACTGGTTCAGGCCACTGTTGCAATGTAATACCCTACTCCAGTGTGGTGGTGGTGGATTGCCTCTTGGGCTGATGAAGAACAGTACAAGGGGAAGAACAGCCTCCTGAGGTTGAGGTGTTCTTGTGCTTGGTGGGTGTGTGGACAGGATGTGGTGTCTCTAATCTGTGGTTAGGTCGATCCCCTAGCTACGGTGGTGGCTAGCTCTATTTATAGTGGCCCTGGTCCTCTCCCCAAATATTAAGCGGGATAGGATCCAACAACGGCCAATTTGAAAGGGGACAGCTAGTGCAAGCTATCCTGACAAAAGTGGTCTTCGCCTGCAAAAGGCTCCGGTGATGACGTCATCTTGGGCTCCACGGTGACCTCCTCCTGCCGTCCTTCTGGTCTTGGTCTTGTTGCACCAATGTGGAAACCTTTGCTTGATGCCTTGGTACTCTGCGCCTGCGCTTTCCCCCTTAGCACCAAAGGGGAAACAAGGACGCTGCGCGCACTCGCGCCCGCCTGGTCTCTATTGTCATGGCTCATGTCACAAGAACCTCATGAGGTTTGCCTGGCCTTGAACTCTTCGCCCATCATGAGCCAGCCTGGTGAGGCCGCCCCTGAGGAGGTCTTGTGTCATCCGCCTCGCGAGGCTTGGCCCCTCGCGAGGGTCTTGGTTTCTTGTTGATGAAGATGGGCCGTACAGGCCTCCAGCAAAGCCACACCATGGGCCGTAGGCAGGCAAGTCTGGGGACCCCCGTTCCCAGGACGCCGACAGTAGCCCCCGGGCCCAAGGCACACTCGTGCTTGGCTTCGAGGCGAAGCCAAGGGCCAAGTGCAGAGCGCCAAGGGCCCCAATAGCCTGCGGCCTTGGTCGATGCGTGGCGATTGATTGGACATGGGCGTCTCCGCTTCCCCATGCTGCCTCGGCAACTTCCTGACTTGACAAGTCCTTGCGACATGCAAGGAAGACCATCATTACCTGTGATCATGGGGGACGCCGGTTGGCCTTCTCCTGGTATAAATGGGAGGGGGGCGGAGCCACCGTCGCCCATATTTCCTCTGCCTCTCCAACTTCTTCTTCTCCCTTGCTCCTCTTGCTTGCGTAGACATGGCGCCGATCCAGAGGTTCTCGATCACAGAGAAGGGCAAGTCTCCCCTCGACGAGCCCGAGCTGCTCCCGCCGAAGAAGAAGAGGTCCCATCGCCGCGAGATAGTAGTGAGGCCGGTGGTGTCGCAGCCTTGGTATGAGGGGCCGCCTCCTAGGTATCTGCTGCCCTTGTACGCTCAAGCCGACGATTCTGGGGGGAGGAGCAGCGAGCGGCGCCACCCGCATTAGGGCCATGGTTGCCGAACCGCTGAGGCGCACGCCACTGCCCCAGGGGTCCATGCCTCGGGCTCTTCGCGTGAGTTCGTGCTGTGGGCGGTGATGCCCCCAAGCACATGGATATGCCTCCCGCCGTTCTTCACCGCTAAGGTGCCGCCGTGGGGTGTTCACGAACTTTGGCTGCAGCATGCCGACTGCGACGCCCCAGCGACCGGAGCAGAGATTGGAACCGTCGCCTCCGGGAAGATCTTCATGACCCGAGGATGGGGCAAGATAGCCCGAGTCTGCCGTGCGGAGGGTGCCCTCACGATCCACTTCGAGTACAACGTCGCCTCCGTGCTGTTCTTCAAGGTCTTCAATGAGGAAGGCCGCCGCCTGAAGTGCTACCCCGGAGGAGGTCACCAGGATGACGCTGCGGCGGGCACAGGGCCCGCCACCGGTCCTGCCTGCAGGTCCTCTAGCGACAACGGCGACTCGTGGTGGTCCAGTGACTCTCCTGAGCTCTTGGAGTCTCCGGAGATGAGTGACGACAGCTACATGCCCCCGAGCTCCCACCGAGCCCGGAGCAGGGCGGCGGCGTCCAGCCGCCGTCGCCGCTGATCTGGATGGGGTTGGCACCGGCCTCACATGGCTCACTGTTGATGATGGCGTCGGTGACATCTGTCGCACGTAGATAGAACCCCTAGGAGTTGCTTCCCTTTTGTTCCCTGCGAGGAATCGAATGAACCCCGCGGGGGTGTGTAAAGTGTCTGCAATGCTTTCTGCTGATATTATCCTTGTTATGAAATTGTGTGGGCGCATATCCTGCTGAGGCTCGGCCTCCCCTTTCCAATCTTATGGCAACTTGATGCTCTATGCTGATAGGTCCTGGTCCCCAGGAAGGCTGCAGCCAGCGATGGTATGCTAGGTCGCAGGCCATGGTCAAGGCCAGGAGGTGAGCGGCCCGAGGTCCAGTAAGAGCTCCTGAGGTGTGATGCTCAAGAGGTCCCCTTTAGTACGCAAGCAGCTACCTTAGGATGGGAAAGGAAGAGAGCATCGCCAGAGTAAGGCAACGAAGGGTGCGAGGCTCATTCCGGCTCGCTCTCCCCTTTCTATCCTCATGACGGCTTGATGCTCTACCCCGACAGGTCCCGGTCCCCAGGCAGGTTGCAGCCGTCGCTGGTATGCTAGGTCGCGATGCCATGGTGAAGGCCAGGAGGTGAGCGGCCCGAGGTCCGGTAAGAGCTCCTGAGACGCGATGCTCTGGAGGTCCCCTTTAGCGCTCAAGCGGTCGTCGAGAGGTAAGAAAGGGAGGCAACGTTTCCGTAACGGGACCACCGCGAGCGAAGGTCTCGTGTCGTGGCGACTGGTGGATCCCGAGCATGAACTTATCTGGTCTGTCTGGAGTCGGCCCCTCACGACGCGCCAGGTTCATGCGTCGGTCACTGTAGGCCAGGCCCGTGCGGGTCTCCCCCTCTCCTCCACGTCCTTCTAGGTGCTGTGCATCCTCAGGTCCCGGCCCTCGAGCGAGCTCAGCTGCCGCTGGTATGCCAGGTCGCATGCCATGGTCAAGGCCAGGGCGTGAGGGCTGGAGAGCCAGTAAGAGCTCCTGAGGCGCGATGCTCCAAAGCCCCCCTTTTAACGCGCAAGCGAATCGCATGAGAGAAGAGGGAGAGTACGTGGTGCCGCCTGCTGTGGCCCTCGGGAAGTTCCTGCAAGTTAGCACGAGGAAGGGCACCGGTCGCCTTGGTGATCGCTTGCTTGCTTCTGGTGCTGGCGAGGGGACTCCCTACTGTGGAGAGCCCCCGGGGCGTGTACAGCCCCACCCTGACACGTGGCTGGCACGGTAGGGTTAGGCGAGGTGTGTCTGGGCACTCGTGAGCCAACGCGGGACTCACGAGGCCCTACCTCAAGGCGGGATGTGCCTGGTCTTGATTCTTGTTTGTTGTCTTGGTCCTACGAGATGATTAGACAAAGCAAAGGGTCCTGAAGAAGGGTGGCCAGCGCACGGCCCCCGCAGTGGGTAACAATCAAGCAGGTGATAGCCATAGATAGATTAAGTATGGAAAGCATACTGGCTTAAGTAAATGCAGGGCAGATACATGCCACTGGGTCCGGCCCGAGCGGCTTGGGGATGATGCAGCCCGAGGGGCGCCCCCAACAGGGTAAGCTAAAGGCATAAACAAGGAAAGATAAATGCCATGGGGACGGACCCGCACGGCCTAGGAATGATGTAGCCCTAGGGGTGCTCCCAGATGAATAAACTTGGAAAATGTCACATGATTCTGTTGATGAAGGAGGGTTGGGGTAGCTGAAGGTACGCGGCGAGGGGGTTGCTCCTCATGAGCCATCGGGGCCCTGAGCCTCGGGAGGCTCTGGGGGTCCAGGGGGTTCCTTGAGGACCGTCTTGATCTCCGTCAGCACAACGTGGTGCCTGGCCTCCTGAGCCGCCAGAATGCTCCACGTGTTGTGTTGATAGGAGGTCGCCACGCTCGGCAGGCCAAAAGGCATGCGAACGTAGCTGTGAGGTGGACCCTCGGAGCGTCCCATGCGTGAAGGCCAGAGAAGCTCCTGAGAGGCCACCCGGTTGAGCCCTAGGACGTCGATGCTGATGTGCAGCTCAGCATCCTTGCCCGGACGGGGAGCTGCGCCTGGTGAGCGGCAGCCCCGCGCATGGCCCTGGCGTCCTGTAGTTCCTGAGTGCTCTTGGTGATGAACTCCTGAATGGTGGGCACTCCTTGCCCTATGTTCTCCTGAAGGAAACGTGCCGCGAAGCATGCTCCCAAGTGGTGCCCAAGCGCCTCCCTCGTGATGCTGGCAAGGTCTGAGGCCCTCTAGAAGAGAGCCCCCGAGCCCTGCCCGAGAGGGGCATTGGGCGCGCTTTCCTATGTGATGGAGGGAGGCGCCCCACGCGGGCGCAGATCCGGACGAGGTGTCGCTTGCTGAGGCCCTGCGTAGCTCAGCTACTTCTTCTTCTTCTTGGGGGTGGCCTCAGGAGGGTGCTCGCCCTGGCTGTCGGGGTCATCGATTTCTGCAGCTTGGAAGGCATGCTCGAGGGAGCACACCACGTCTCTTTCTTCGCACGGGACTGTGATGATTCCGCCGCTGCCCGGCATATTGAGGACATTGTAGCCGTGATGGGTCACCGCCATGAACTTGGCTAGGGCTGGATACCCGAGGATGGCGTTGTATGGCAGGTGGATGTAGGAGACGTCGAAGTCGATGAGTTCAGTGCGGTAGTTGTTGCATTCTCCAAAGGTGATGGGGAGGCAGACCTGCTCGATCGGGGTAGTAGAGCCGTCGGTCACTCCTGAGAAAGGCTTGGTAGGCTGAAGCTGGTCATACGACAATTGTCGGTTATCGAACATGTCGACGGACAGGACATTGAGCCCTGCGCCACCATCGATGAGGGTCTTGGTAACTTGCATGTTGCTGATGACTGGTGAACAAAGCATTGGGAGGACACCTGCAGTGGCCGCGCACTTGAGCTGATCTACCGAACTGAACGTGATGGGGCACCTGGACCATCTGAGTGGGCGTGTGGCCTCAAGCTTGGGGAGAACTACATTCACTTCACGAGCGAACTGTTTGAAGATACACTGCGAGGCTGGGGCTTGAGCTCCGCCCAAGATGCAGGCGACAACGCGTGGCTCCTGGAATCCCCCATCCCCCTCGTCTTGATGGTGGTCGTCATTCCTTCTTGGTGGTGGAGGTAGTGGAGGAAGGCCAGCGTTGCCTTGAGGACGAACCTCATGAGGCTGGTCCCCCCAGGCGCCCTCGCGAGGCTGATCCTGCCAGCGGTCCTCACGAGGCCGGTCGTGCCACTCCTGGCGCAGGCCATGGTCGTCCCAACTTCCGCCACCACGTCCTCCTCCTCGGCCGTAGCCCCGGTCGCTGCCCTTGGGGCGTCGACCGAAGCGTCCTTCACGAATGGCTCTGAGCTCTTGACAGTCACTGGTGTTGTGGGTGTGCAGGTTGTGGAAGGCGTAGAATGGTCGGCTGCCCTTGGATGACTTGGGCTGGTCTCTGCTGCGCTTTGTGTCTGGTTATGGCCCGAGCACGGCAGCTCCCTTGCGCTTCACGTCCTTGGCCTTGGCTTTCTTTTCCTCTGGGTCCGCAGCAGGAAGCTTCCCAATTTTGTGATGAGTTTATGTCTCATCAACTAGTCCCAATAATCTTATTCTAATCACGCTTCTTCAATTTCTTTGCCACAGGGATGCTCATCTCGATTTTGGTGAAACTGCACAAAATGATCCGATGGTCAAAGGGTTGCAAACTTCAGGAAGCGCCAACGTTGCCAGCAAATTAAAGGCTGGATAGGGTTTACGGTTCAAGGGCTAGGGACTTCATGGATCGTTTTTTTCTTTAGCTGTCTCTGTTTCAATGGCTAGGGAATGCATGAGTAGTAGTAGTAGTAGTAGTAGTAGTACTATACGCCTTACGCCCTCTCCGTTGCCCATGTGCACAGTGGCTCGCAGGACGAGGATAAAATTTTACTACTCCCTCCGTTTACTCCATGTCCCTACTACCTTGGTTAGAGAGATTATCATATTGTTTGGAATATATATGTCCTTTAGTAGATTTCAATATGAACTACTAGTACATACTCCAAGCAGTGATGTATATAGACGTATTTTAGAGTGTAGATTCACTCATTTTGCTCCGTATGTAGCATAAAATTGAGACACTTATTTTGGAACGGAGGGAGTACATATTTGCTATGATCTGTCAATCACTGAGATGCAATAGCATGCATGTTAGTCTCCTTTATATTTGATGAAATGTTGCAACGGGCAACCTTGGATGCAAGATACATGTAACAAAAGCTGGAAGCTTCATAGAATTGTACTATCTCGCTGATAAATTATAGTACGTACTATACAAGTACTTCCTCCGTTCCTAAATATATGTCTTTGTAGAGATTTCACCATGAACCACATACGGATGTATATAGATGCATTTTAAGTGTAGATTCATTCATTTTGTTCCGTATGTATTCCACCTAGTGGAATCTCTACAAAGACTTATATTTAGGAACAGAGGGAGTACTCTGTAAAGAGTTAGGTGTCGCACGGTGTCTAGAAAATATGGTGATAGTGTGAGGTGGGCCATGTAATCACTGAGCCTGCGTGTTTTCACTGCTCTTGCACTCCTCCATCGTAAGAATGGAGAAAATTGTAATCTAGTAGTACCTCCTTTCATCGAAATCGTGGGACATCCAGCAGTCCTACCACCTCAGTAATAATGACCAATGAGCCATCAAATCACATAGACCCAGCACTAAGTTGGACGGACGAAGCAACCATCACTCTCGAATCCGCTTCTCCCTTCAACGCAGGCGCCAGTGACAGGTCGCGTCCGCTCTGCTCGGGCATGAATGCGACACCGATTCTTTGGAGCGGCATTGACCGTTTCGGGCGAGAAGCGCGCACGGGCGATGGCGGGGCTTTGGGTGGGCCAGGCTAGTCAGGAGCGGGCGTGGCAGCTGTCCGCCTGTCCGTACCGGACGCCTAGAAACGAGAGGATGCACTGACTATCGCGGCTAAAATCATACACTACACACAATCTCTCTGTAGGAGTAGGTCAATCCGTCGCTCTCTCTAACACACACACGCACATGCACACATAAACACACACAGGTTCATAGAATAGGAAAATCATGCGAGTGTGAAGCCATAGGAAGTGAGATACAAATGGAGTACGTACAAGAAGAGAAGAGGTGACAAATATTCCATCGAACCTGGACTGAGGAGTAGTACTCCCTCCATCTAGGTGTTAAGTCATCCTACGGAAATCAGATATTCCCAAAATGTTTAGGCGTCGTCCATTAACTTCGCATCTCAATCCCCTCCTGGCCTCGTTGCTAGCGAGCGTTGTTACTTACGGAGCGTTTGGATCCTTAGCAAGAACAACTTATAGCACAGCCGGGCAAGGTTAGGCGTTTGGAATAGTTAAAATATGTTAGCTTTTGTGGGCCAGCTAGCTTGGGTGGGCTAGAAAAACCTTGCTAGCTCAGGAGAGCCAGATCGGGCCGCTTCCGATGGCAAACTTCGCGTAGTAGTAACATAGACTAGTAACATATGCATGTTGTACTAGTCCAAATTACTCACCACTATGACTAGCCTATGCAATGTAACCAAACGCGCTCTTTACTCTACCTTGTTATCTCCCCCGAAAACCCAATGCATGGAGCGCAACTACGCGTTGATCAGTCAAGAAATCAAAGTCGGCTTGCATGCGAGTTAATACGTGGCCCTGCATGGTAGCTATTTGTTGTTTGGATTAATTGTTGATTTAGAGATAGGAATCAGGGCTATGGTTGGAGGAATGACCGGTCAATTTTCTCCTTCTCCTCCAATCTGCTTGCACCTTGGTCCCACTGCACCTTTTAATGTGACTTATTACACCTAGACGGAGGGAGTCATACGAGATACGGTGGGACACTAACTTAGGTCGAATACAAGTGTCCAAAATTGTGTGCATGTTATAATAAGGATTCACTTAAAATAGTACGTGAGTGAACAGAGGGATCAATTGGACAGTGTTCCCGAGCAGTAGCGAGATGTGTGAGGTAAGATACACCGTTGGCGCTTTTAATTTTTCTTATTAATTTGTTTGTTTCACCCTCTGACTGGTGGGACCCAACGTACTACGTGGAGAGAGGTAAGGTGACTAAGGCTGCATTATTTCTGCACCACTGTGGATAGTCTTACCACCAAAGCCACATGATACGATTATGACTTAAATCCCAATGACTCCCACACACACAAAAAAACACGGCATGTTTGTCACACGACTGCATGAATGTATAGAAGGTTATTTTCCTCTCATTGAACATAACGGGAGGGTTGTCTAGCTGGTTAGCCTGTTCACTCATTAAACTTGAAGTCTCGGGTTCGATAACTACACTTGAGCATAGTTCGTGCCAGGAGGATTCTTTGACTGGTCCAAAGGGATGGATACGGGGCTATACGATATCGTAGTGACCGTATAATCACCTCACCACGTATAAGCTGCATCAGTGCAGCCTCGTTGCTTGTTTTCTAGGGTTTGCACTGTTCACACTCTCTCAAGTATATATATACATGCTGGAGCCTCAGTGCTTGTAGTTGCTCTTTTCACACTCTCTCACTCTCTCCGGATCTAAACAAGACTTCGTTGGCCTCTCTCTCTCTCCCCTCACTACTGGTCTGCTTGTAGTCGCACTCTTCACACTCTATCACCCTCTCTAGATCTAGACAAGACTTCATTGGCCTCTCTCTCTCCCCTCACTGCTGGTCAAAGAGCCGACAGGACCCGTCTGCCGGGAAGGGAAGGACGCTTAACGCTGTCGCCGTCGGCGAGGGAGGGAGTCCACTACCGGCGCAGCTATTCACTTTCACCCAGCGGCGGCGCGGGAGGGCCTCTGACCCTTCTTCTTCGCCGCCATATATAGTGTGGGTCGAATGGCCTCCGGTCGCCCACCGAACCACACCCCAAGAACCTTAAGGTATAATTTACTTATTCCACATGCATTGCTCTAGCTGCATGTGGGCTTTTTCTGCTTCTGCACTTGAATCTAGGTGTTGGATCAAACAGGAAAGTAGTGGGGAAAGTTGTATACCATGAATTTAGGACGTGGTTTAAAGAGGAAAGGAATGGGGGAAAGTAGTGGGAAAAGTTGTATAGCATGAATCTAGGATGTGGTTCAAAAAGGAAAGGAAGGGGGAAAGTAGTGGGGAAAGTTGTATCGCATGAATCTAGGATGTGGTTCACAGAGGAAAGGAAGTGGGGAAAGTACTAGTACAGACTAGCTATCCAGCACCTACGTTGGTCGAAAAGGGAAAACAATGACAAATGCAGTATGCACATCTGTAACGAACTGATCTTTTGTTTTGGGGGACAAGGCTGTAGAGTTTGAGCAGGACTAGATTTGCTGCGCTCACATAGGGAAAGGTGTCTAAAGATAACAAAACTGGGACCAACACAAATATGCTCCTTGGTTGTTTGTTCTTTGTTGCAACAGACTGTGCATCACCCCAGTACATCGGTAGATGCACATGGTGCTGGTGCGTCCACTGTTCCGTGCAACACTTTAGCTGTTGTTAATCTAAGGCCCTGTTTGGTTAAAAACTCCCTAGTCCCTACCTGCTATGTTCCAGGGACTAAACATGGACTAGAGGTTATTCAAATGACATGCTAAAAGACCATGTTACCCCTAGTAATGAACTAATAGAGACAAGGTGCGATGTGTGGCAGGGGCAACTGTTGGAAAAAGTACCAAAAAGACTCTCCCTCGGGGTCTTCTTTCTTTAGTCCCAAATGCCCACTTTTAGTCCCTAAAAGTCCCTCCTGTTTGGTTTAGATGGGACTGACACGGAGTTTTTTAGTCCCTCCACCAAAATGTCCCTATAAACAAGCACCCTCTAATAATGCCACTAGAAAATTGATGCAATGCCACAGTTAAAAGCAAATTACATGTTTAACGAATTTTTATTGTTAATATAATCTCTCTGTTAATATTAATCAATGCCACCGTTTGAGAAATGCTACTGTCTTGCTTTCTTTCCCATTTAGATAAGGTAGATGCTTCTTTTTGTTGGCTTCTGTGTCATCCACCGTTATTGACCACTAGTTGTTTCCTTTGCACCTCTATGCACATAGGGTTATCTACTTCACCTCGTTGCCATTGTGACCTTTTGTTGCACTGCACAAAACACTTTTGTTTTAAGAGTGTTTTGTGCAGTTCAACCAAAGTGTCACACCGACAACGTTGCTTGATTGCTTGATCTTAGTGGAACTGCACAAGAGGAGATCTTACATCCTATCCGTGTTGGCAAATTTGGTTCAGATCTTCTTCTTGTGAGTTGTTTGAATTCCGCGTCATGAGAGGTCAGTACTAGCCTTCTTTCACATGATTCTGCAGTGTGCTTTCATATGTTGTGCTACTTGTACGGTAATGTTGCTTGCTTTTAGTGAACTGCACAAGTGGAGACAAGACATCCAATATGTATGTGCACCGCAATATCCCATTGAGGTAAGATAAGGATATTTCACAACTATTGGCCTGTATTTTGCCACTTTCATCAGAAAATTAATGTCATTGTTTACTGCTATACTTGTGCAACCTAGTTTACATGCCAAATCTTACATTGAAGGCGAAGCTTGTCTGTTATTGAACCAAGTGATGAAGGGGAAGAACAAGCGTAAGAAAAACAAAAGTCAACTCCTGGTGCTATAATGAAGCACTGGAACTGTGACGACACAAGTAATGATTTAGTTTTGCATCTTAATTTATTGCTATGGCTGGAATGAGCAATTGGTTTGCCACTGATTTGATGCCACACTTAATGTAATACGTAATTATTTCTACTTGTGCAAATAGGGATCTTCTTTGAAGATACCATATATTTTAGTGGAACTGCACAAAAGATGTTGGAAACATTAATCTAATCAAGGAGTATACAGTAAGCATGGCCACCATAGTAGATAGCAGGAGATAGTTCCGGAGAAGTGCTTCGTCTGTATGCTCTACACAATAAGCCTCCTGACAAAGGTTGGTACTCGCCCACTGATTTCATCCATATGATTGAGCTTTGTCATCTCTATTGGTGTTGTGCTACTGTTTAGATACTGTCATCAAAAAGTGGTATTGTCCTTGAGAAGTGCTTCATCTATGCTGTTTTAAGTATTTCCTTTCCTTTTTTCAAGAAAACAGGGATGCTAGCATTTAGTTATCCTCTTGTCTTAGCACAACAGGATCATCCTCCTCTGAAGAAGAATATGGAGTACGTGAAGTGACTAGTTCCGATTATGCCAGGATGAAGAAGCCCTATCTATCTTCTCTTCAGAAGGAGCAGTTGAAGGATGGTTACATTACCCCCCACAAGACCAAACTAACTTCATCTCAGAAGGACTGACAAATCTCCATTTTTGTGCTATGATGCGCGAGTACAATGTTGTTCTAGGATTCTTTCCGGTGAGTTCCATTTTTCTAAAAGTGTGCTCTACATGGACCATGTAGGTGTCTGTTTAAACTGTCAATTCATAGTAAATTTGCTTTATACTAATCACTTTTTTTTGTATTTGTGCAAACAGGGGTGCTTAGCTTGATTTCAATGGGAACTGCACAAAATGTTCATGAATACATCGAATCATTCACTTCCACCACAAGAAAGGAGCTGCCGATAAGTTCAAGGTGTTGCAACATATAAGGGCGAAATCATACAAGCTACGCGCGAATTTGGTTAATTTTGGTGGAACTGCACAAAAAGAACAGCTGGTTTATTTAGCACGAGGTGCCATGTCAATGTCCGAACTGATGGCAAACCCTGACCATTCCACAATCATAGGCATTTGATATTTTGGAATGGGAAAACCTTGTCAAATTTTGCTCATTGATTTTAGCAAGAAGACATGCGTTTGATATTTTCGAATGGGACGCCCTTTGCTGTCAGCAGCGTTGATCCATTTTTTCTTTATTCTTTAGTTGTGAAGTAAATATTGGCTCTGACATGTGAATCACTAAGATGCATAATCATCGATTGTTTTGAATGATCTCTAGGAACTGCCAGGCCTGTGTGTTTGATTGCAATGTACAGGAACGCTAAAAAGCTGCTCAAACTCTTTGTACTCCTTTTGTTCCTTTTTACTTTGCACATTGTGAAAGTGCATACTTTTTTCTATAAGATTGGTCAAAGTAGAGATACTTTGACTGTAGACAAAACTTGTATGCAGACTAGAAAGGACCGGAGGGAGTACATGTGAAACTGTTGCAAACGAGGTGATCACCCTAGGAATAATGCTAGTATGTATTGTTTTGCATGTTCATCCAATGCCAGTGATACAAGAATTCGAACTAATCAAAATAAATTCATTCATACACGATCGGATCTTATATAAACATGTCGGATTTCATTACATTTCATACATTCTTCAACTAAAAAGGGGTGCACTGGAGGTATAATTAATTAACCGAAGGTACCCACCTGTGTCCGGCTGAGCCGAATAGAAGCTTCAGTGACTTAACTGCAGGTGCAGTTGCATAACTGACATGTGGCCTAGATGCCTGTTGGGCCCACGTGTCAGTCAGCCAACTGCACTAGCAGTTAAGTAGAAGCAGCATCCTTCTCCAACATAGCTCTCCGACTCCACGTCGCCGCCAAGAAGCTAACCGACCGTCAGTGGTCAACCCGCCTAGCTTGTCATAGCGATTAGGGCAAATCGGAGCCCAATGATCAGGATCCCCACATGAAAAACAACTTTCTTCTTGTCATTCTTCTTCTTGAAGTTCGTGTGTTGCACAGCCTTGTTCTTCCCATCAAACTTTGCTTTACCATCAAACTTGCCCTTGTTCTTGAACTTGCGGAGCTGGAAGTTCTTCTTCTGTACTAGATTGGCACTAGATCCTCCCTCAATTCCTCGAGCACGTGTGTCCTTTGCTCTCGCCTTTTCTTCCACATCAAGAGTGCCAATGATATCCATGAAGTAAGAAGCTTAGTGATGATACCTCCGGCAACAAGCTTGTCTGGTAGCATACAACTGAGGTGCTCAAGTGCTCTAGCAAATGACTATATCTCATGAGCTTGCTCAACCACGGAGCGCTCTTAAATCATCCTGTAATCATAGAATTGCTCCATGATGTACAGCTCAGGGCCAGCAACCGGAGGGTAGCAGCGGTGGCCTTACTTGGACCCGAGCGGCGGCGACCTACCGTGTTCTACTCTTCCCTGTTTTCTGTGTGGGGTGGCCTCGTTGGCAGCGGGGCGGGGCCTCGGTGGAGCCGGCGATGTCCTCTGTATCGTTGCTGGCAGGGTGGGGCCTCAGCGAAGCCGGTGGTGTCCTCTGCCTCGTTGTTGGCCCCGCGGGGCCTCGGTGAAGCAGGGCCTCGTCGACGCCAGCGGAGTGGGGACTTGTCGGAGCTGGCATTGTCCTCTGCCTCGTCCTCGGTCTCGGCAAATAGCGCCTCACCCTCTTTGTAGGCGGTCGCAGCCTCCGCCACCCACATGTGGTACCGCCAATGCACGAGGCGGCCCTCACGGGCGGAGCGGTACGAGTCGAGCAGCGCCTCCTGCTCCGCCCGCTCCACGGCGATTTTCTCCTCCGCCTGCAGGTGCTCCTGGAGGAGATGGTGGTTGTAGGCGGTGTCGGCCTGTGCCTCCCGGAACTGCTCCTCATGCTTCTTCCTCACCGTGTCCACATATTGGACACGGGCCTCGCCGATGGTCATGGTGCAATGCACCAGGGAGGATGGCATGGAGGAGGGGGTTGGCGCCGGATCGTCGACTACCATGTTCTCCATTGGGACGTCGTCATCCTCCGGCTGCCTGCTGACCAGCAAGTCGGCAACAATGGCTGCCATCTCCTTGTGGTCTGTCGTCCTCCCATCCTGAAAAGCGCTGGAGCGCAAGGAAGCCATGGTGGGCAGTAGTGGTGTGGACAGGAGAATAGGAACGGATGCGGATGACTGCGGCTATGGCCGGCGTAGCAGTTTATATAGCAATGGTGGGTGGCGGAGGGGACGGACGTGTGGCGCTGGAGTAGCCGCCTCGGCAACCGCGTATCTATAATGTGGGCGGCAGAAGGACGGACGGACGACACTTGTGTCGTTTGAAGGCGAAGCAATCGCATGCACCGGGAAGCGGGGCGGGCGGCGCTGACCGTTTCGGGCGGAAAGCACACGCTGGCGAGGGAGGCAGTCTGGGTGGGCCAGGGCAGTCAGACTCATGCTTGGCAGCGGGTCGCTCCAGCAGCCGGACATGCTAGCTCGCCAGCTACCTTGCCGAGCTGAGCGACGACAATCAGATGATGGACGTAGCTTCCGCCTAGGAGCCGGCGCCACTGTCCAAGCCGGTTCATGCCGTGTTCACCATAGAGCAGGTGCGGCCGCACTTCGACGCCCTAATGGCGGAAGAGCTACCAGCGCAGGAGGACCTATGCTGCAACCTCCGTCTCCTCAGCGAGCACCGGTGAACAAGCGAACGACAATGCCGTCGCGGACATGTGACCCTATGATCCTGGTTTCCCGAATGAGCAGCGAGCGCTATATCAGACCATCCATAGGGCCCGTGAGGCCCTCTCCGTCGTCCTTCGAGTTGTTGCGCTCGCCATGGCGCCACCGTCTCATTTGTCAACATGGTCAACGGACATGAGGATGAGGGGATGACTTTAGTTGGAGAGGATGATAGTGGGGACCCACCAGGGCCATAGCCGCATGTACACAAGTGCCTCCTTGTTAGTATATAAAACTATATTTTTTTGCTTCCTCCTGGTTTCTTGACATCACGGTCCCACACCATTGTCAACCTATGTAGTCAATAAATGAGAGAATTTCACAAGAAGCGGCCGACAGCTGGGACCAAGCAGCTCGAGCAGTATTTGTGTTTTTGAGGTGTGAGCATTGCAGAGTTTTTCTTGAGCGATGTTTAGCCCAGATATTAATTTTTCTCCTCTGAACAACAACGAAAACATCGCTGCAGCTATTAACTAGGCGGGTTGTGGCCCGTCTAGCCCAGGCCAGATATCCAGCCCAGATATTAATTTTTTTCAAGCTGAAAATGGCTAGCCCGGCTACACTTTCTTTTAGGAATACCCAAGCAAGGTCAAGTTGTTATTCTCCGCCCCGCTGGCCTGCAAATCTTTCCTAGGAGGGATGCATTAGGCTTAACAAGAAAATGGGCTTTAAGAAATAATAAATGGGATGTAATCATAAAAATTGGGCAGTAACTATAAAAAATGCACCAAACACGTAATTACTTTATAAAATATTATTTTTGGATATTGAAAATTTTAATTTCATTAATTATTGCGAGCGCAATGTTTCGTTGGATTTTTACGTAATATAAATTTATATTGAAATTGTATTTAATCTGACTAGAAATTTCGAGATAAAAATATTTTGGATCCCATCAAAATGTGGGAAATTTAATTGAATTTTGTTTTGAATGGTTGGTTGAAATGGGATGTACTTTTAACAAACTGTAAATGGGTTGTAGTAAATTCCATTAGAATTCAAAAAATGGCTGCACATTCATACAAATCTCAAATGGGCTATAATTTCTCTGCCACAAAGTTGTGGCCTTACTAAGTTGACCTGTCCCCTACAAAAACAGAGTTGAGGCGTATGCAAGGCTTTGTCAACTTATAGTCAACACACGGTTCTAACAGTAGTGGTCGTTGGATGTCCATCCAACGGATGTCGTGCTTCTTCTTCAATCTCGGATATTCTAGCTTCACCCGGCCAAAAAATGATTCCTCCCCCTGACATCTGGGGCACACTATTTCGGAAGCTGACCTATGGGCCTACTAAGTTGACGCGTGCCAAGGGCTTTGTCAACTTAGTCAATATAAACGATTCTTCTTGCTCCAGCGGCCGTCGTGCTTCTTCAACCTCAGGTCTTCTTGCTCCAGCCGCCCAAAGCAGCGTCGGTCGTGCTGCGTGCTCCTGCCTCCCATGGCCGGCTATGCTGCCGCACAGGCCTCACCACCCCTACTACTCCCACCGCTGGCCAGGGCATCCCTCCACTCACCCACACCCCCTGTTATTCTGCGGCGACGGCAGCCTCACACCGCAGCCGAACCAGTGAACCCTCGTACTCCTCTCCACGTGGGAATCCACTGCTGCGTATTCCCCGTCTTCGTGTCGTCCCCTTCCTAGGCCTCGTCGTCATCCATTTCCCTGGTGCTCTCGGCGCGGCGTGGTCAACGTGGTCAAGGAACGACTTCCATCGGAAGAGTACTGTAGATGGAGAGGCTCACAGCTGGGTCCACGACAGCCACAAGGAAGTGCCTCCTTATTACGCGGAAAATAATTATTCCTCCACCAGACAGTAGGGACCCACCGGACGGGCCGCCGTATTTGGCAAAAAAACATTTCCCCCTTATTGCTGGGACCCACTGGATGGGCCAACGTATTCCGCGAAAAAAATGCCCCCCTGCTGTCAGCTCGGACCCACCGGAGGTGCCTCCTTATTACGCACCAAACAATGAATACTCCCCTTCTAGTTGGGACCCACTTTGGTGGGAGGCTGACTTGTGGGCCTACTAAGTTGACGGGGATAGAGTGCTTTGTCAACTTAGTCAATATGAATGATTCTAGCTCAAGTGACCGTACGATGTCCATCCAACGTCCGTAGTGCTTCTTCAACCTCTGGTCTTCTTGCTCCAGCCGCCCAAAGCAGCGCCGGTCGTGCCGCATGCTCCTGCCTCCCATGGCCGGCTGTGCTGCCGCAGAGGCCTCACCGCCTCCTACTATTCCCACTGCTAGCCAAACCCTGCGGCGACGGCAGCCTCACACCACAGCCGAACCAGTGAACCCTCGTAGTCCTCTCTGCGTGGGCTTCTACTGCCGCGTCGTCCCCGGCTCCGTGTCATCCCCTTCCTAGGCCTCGCCGTCGTTCACCTCCCTGGTGCTCTTGGCGCAGCGTGGTCAACGTGGTCAAGGAACGACTTCCATCGGAAGAGTACTGTACGTTGAGAGGCTAACAGTTGGGTCCACGGCAGTCACAAGGAAGTGCCTCCTTATTATGCGCAAAATAATTATTCCTCCAACTGACAACAGGGACCCACCAGACGGGTAACTGTATTTCGCAAAAAAAACATTTTCCCCTGACTACTGGGACCTACCAGCTACATCTTTGCACGCAAGGAAGTGTTTCCGGGCAAAAAAGGAATGATTCGCCCCCTGACTACTGGGACCCACCAGCTACATCTTCGCAGGCAAGGAAGTGTCTGATAGTCGGGACCCACCTGGTCGAAGCATATGTATCATTGTCATTCTGGTCGCGAACGTGTACGTACATACTGGTCTATGTAGAGGCGCGTACGTCTCATAGTAGAGGCGCGCACGTAGCATGTACACGTACGTACAGCGAATAGTGTGCAAGAAAGAAAATACGGCCACGTACGTACATATGGCAGGGTCTCGAATGCCTACTCGCGCATACGTACGACCAAGGATCGTATACATGGCTGGGTCAGAACGGAGAAACAACGTCATCGTCGTGTTCATGGGGAGCCAACCGGCTGGGTCGGAATGGAATGCATCGTCGTGTTCATCGGGAGGGCTTGGATGGAACAGCCGATGGAAACGAGGCCTAGCGTATCGCAAAAGAGAGGAAAAGGTCTTGTGTTCGACCGGCCACATTCAAAACGGGATCCTGTTCATCGGAAGGGGTCTGGCGTACCGCAAAATGGAGGAAACGGACCTCCTACGGTCGAAACGGGGGTCCTATTGATTGAAGGGGTGTGGCGTACCGCAAAACGGAGGAAACGGACTTGTGTTGGAGTGCTACGGTCGAAACGGTGGTCCTGTTCACCGGGAGGGGTGTGGCGTACCGCAAAACGGGACTCCACGGGATACTGTTCATCTCCTCCGTCGACCCCCTCCAGCCTCCATGGGCTACTATTCATCCACCGTCGACCTCCTCCAGCCTCCATCTGCGACTGTTCATCCACAGGCTCCTATTCATCCAGCCTCCACCGCGCGCTACTCCACCAGCTACTGTTCAACCAGCCCTCTCCACGGGCTCCTGTTCAACCACCCCTCCACGGGCTACTGTTCATCCAGCTCTCCACCGTCTACTGTTCATCCAGCCCTCCACCGTCTACTGTTCATTCAGCCCTCCACGGGGTGGTCCTGTTCATCCTGCCCTCCACGGGGTCCTGTTCATCCAGCCCCAACCTGCTCGATCGATCGGGGTCCTGTTCATCCAGAGGCAACACCACGGGGTCCTGTTCATCCACCCCCACCGGGAATTATTCATCCAAACCCCCAGCAACGCTCACTGTTCATCCAGAGGCAGCATCGATCGGCTTCAATTAGCAGCAGTAGTGAAGGAATTGCTTGATCGGGTTCAGTTAACAGCCATCGATCGATCACTCGGGTTCTGTAACGCGTAGCCTACAGTGCAATCGCTCGGGTTCAGTTAGAGCCCAACGCCTCGCACCCATGTGCTTGCGTGTACGAGAGAAACGTGCATCACTCGGCCCCGACCACCCACCGTAACTGGGAACACCCCGATATTTTCCTCGTCCTCGCTTCTACTACGGTTTTTTCTGTCATTGACGGCCCAAAGAATGTCATGCAGTTGCATCTCCGGCCCGCCCAGGACGAAAAGCCCATTTTCTGTCATGATTTTTTGTCATGGAAGTAGGACTCCAGCACATCTATGATGATGCCGGGTTTTGTCACAATTATCGTCATAGAAGTGCCATAAGTATGATAGGAAAAAAATTCGTCCGGCCCAAAATGTCATGGATGTGCCTTTTTTGTAGTTTATCCCTTCTCACACCTGTAGAAGGTATGCAATCAAACGAGACAACATTGATTAATACAATAACTAAGCTTATTCGAAGACTTTTAATTGTGTAAATGAGAAATTACCCAAAACGTTCTGATCACCATGTCGGCCCTTGTGTGGCACAAGACACCGTCAATGATCTCCTCTGACAGGGCCGGGGCAGCCAAGTAGTGCTCCCAGGTCAATCCTAGCTCTGGAATCTGACCCTCACCGGGAAACGTGACCCACCCTAGGAAGTTTTGCTGGCAAATCACACTGAGGACTTGGTTGGGCCTGCGGACATCCTGATGGTGGTCCCAACCCCTGCAGTATGACAAGGCCAACTCATTAGATATTTTGAAAAAACATGATGGCAAAAGGTACAAAAAGAGTAAATGCACTTACCTCGTCCCATCATGCCAAATAAACCACCTCTGCTCGCGGGTCGCCGGCACGGACGGGAGCCGTGTACTACCACGCTGGTAGACGATGGCCCCCTCAACCACCTCGTCCTCACTGCTATCAGAAATATGATGCTCACCACCATTAGCATGGCCACTCGACTCCTCAGGCGGATCGTGCCAGGTACACCATCCGGACTTCTCCTGGGACGTAGCCTGGGGCAGAGTCACGTGGGCCCAAGCATCCTGGCCCGAAGTCTCGTGTGCCGAAGAGGAGGGGGCGAAGGTCCGTCGACTTGAGGCTTGTGGACCAGAGTCTCATGGGCCGAAGAGGAGGAGGGCGAAGGCCCGTCGACCCGAGGCTCGTGGACTGAAGTCCGCGTAGCCTCCACCTCGGACGTGCCCCCTAGCAGTCATGTGCTTGGGTGACTCGGCTGAGGGTGGCGGCGAGGAAGGCGTAGGAGCCTGCCTACCTCTCCCGCGGACATGTCCTCCCCGACCTCCTGTTATCCTTCCTCCCCGACCTCCTCTCCTGGTGGGCAACGACGCCGATGAAGAAGTGCCCCCGGTGAAGCCATACCCTTGTACAATGCTCTCTGGAGAGGTACGAGTGGAATGGAAGTACCACTCCCACCATGCCGAGGACTAACGACCACCATCTTTCAACACCTGTCCTGACAGAAGAGTAAACATAATTAATACAACATAAAAAAATTGAATACCGACATGAATAATAAAATGTATATTAACTCATGAGTCAGTTTGGGTGTTTCAAGTTGGAACCCTCGTCAATGATACGTCTCCATCGTATCTACTTTTCCAAACACTTTTGCCCTTGTTTTGGACTCTAACTTGCATGATTTAAACGGGACTAACCCGGACTGACACTGTTTTCAGCAGAATTGCCATGGTGTTATTTATGTGCAGAAACAAAAGTTCTCGGAATGACCTGAAACTCCATGGAGATTATTTTGGAAATAATAAAAAATACTGGCAAAGAATCAAGGCCAGGGGGCCCACACCCGAGCCACGAGGGTGGGGGCGCGCCCCCTACCTCGTGGGCCCCCTGGAGCTCCACCGCCTCAACTCCAATTCCATATATTCGTATTCGGAGAGGAAAAAATAAAGGAGAAGGATTCATCGCGTTTTACGATACGGAGCCGCCACCAAGCTCTAAACTCTCTCGGGAGGGCTGATCTGGACTCCGTTCGGGGCTCCGAAGAGGGGAATCTGACGCCATCGTCATCACCAACCTTCCTCCATCACAAATTTCATGATGCTCACCGTCGTGCGTGAGTAATTCCATCATAAGCTTGCTGGACGGTAATGGGTTGGATGAGATTTATCATGTAATCGAGTTAGTTTTGTTAGGGTTTGATCCCTAGTATCCACTATGTTCAGAGATTGATGTTGCTATGACTTTGCTATGCTTAATGCTTGTCACTAGGGCCCGAGTGCCATGATTTCAGATCTGAACCTGTTATGTTTTCATGAATATATGAGAGTTCTTGATCCTATCTTGCAAGTCTATAGTCACCTACTATGTGTTATCATCCGGCAACTCCGAAGTGACAATAATCGGGACCACTCCCGGTGGTGACCGTAGTTTGAGGAGTTCATTTATTCACTATGTGTTAATGCTTTGGTCCGGTACTCTATTAAAAGGAGGCCTTAATATCCCTTAGTTTCCACTAGGACCCCGCTGCCACGGGAGGGTAGGACAGAATATGTCATGCAACACTACAAAAAAATACACTTCCGTGATGATACGTGTTTGTCACAGTAGGTCGCTTTTTTTGTCATGCATGTACATCCATGAAAAATTTATGACAGAATCAAGATAGTCATACCTGTGCTATCGTAGAAGTGTTCCATGACATAACCAAAATTATCATCACGGAAGTGTCCACTTCCATGATGATAAATCGCGCGTCACAGAAGTGCTTTCGTCAAGGGTGACCGAGACGTGGCATCCACCGTAATGGAATGCCGTTAAGCTATCGGGTCGGGTTTTGGATCCGATAACCCATTAACAGCCCTGACCAATTCAGATTTTCCACATGTAAAATCATCATTGGCTAGAGGAAACACGTGTCGTCTCATCATCGGGACAGATGTCATCCACTCACTGGACAGAAGGTGCCTATGATACGTCGACATGTGGCACGACCCAACAAGTTTAAATGGGCTGGCCCAACTAAAGGCCCACAAGATTTTGCGGACCATAAAGGGCCGGCCCAGCTAAAGGCCCACGAGATTTTTCAAACCATAATGTGCTAGCCCAGCTAAAGGCCCACAAGATTTCGCGGGCCATAATGGGCCGGCCCATGTAAAGGCCCACAAGATTTTCATCTGCCATAATAGGCCGGCCCAGGTAAAGGCCCACAAAATTCTTGCGGATCATAATGGGCCGGCCTAGCTAAAGGCCCACGAGATTTCGCCGACATTAATGGGTTGGCCCAGCTGTAGGCCCACAAGATTTTGAGGACCCTAGTAGGCCGGCCTGTTAACTGGCTGCCATGTTTGGGTCCAAGTGCCGGCCCATAATTGATCCAGTCTATTAATGGTCTGCCATGCTCCGGGCCTAATAGTGGCCCATATGAGATCTGGCCCGTTAAAAGCCTACCACGTTCTGGGCCCAATTACGGCCCAGATCCGGTCCGGTCCTTTAAGAGGTTTTGGGCCTAATTATGGCCCATATGAGATTCGGCCCGTCAACTGGACACTATGCTTTTGGGCCCACTTGCTAAAGGCCCACTTAGCAATTCGGCATGATATTAGTTTTGGCCTGTTAAGGGCCCGTTTAACATTTCGTCCCTATATTAATTTCAGCCTGTTAAAACCCCGTCATATAGTTGGGCCTAACTACAGCCCGGTTTGCATCCGGCCTACTCGCAGCCGATATCTGATTAGGCCAAACAAGGACCGAGACAATTTTTCGGCCTGTTAAAAGCCCGTGATTTGATTCGCACAATCATGGGCCGGGGTTCATTTCGGGCTGCTGCCAGTCCGTGAGCTGATCGGCACGTTTCAGGCCCAACCTACATCATGATTGCTTGAAGGCCCGATTATGTACCGTAATTTTACGGTTTGGCTAGTTTATTGCGAAGACAAGATATATATACACTAAAATAACTGCAGCATCGTGAATAAGAAAAAACCTATACTATACAATAAAGAAATTACGGCATATTACATCCACTGGGCATCAAAGTTCGCCACTATGATAATAAAGCACAAGCAGACAGCAGATTACATACACTGGGCATCAAAGATCGCCACAGTGCAAATAAACAAGCCGACAAAATAATATACAAAACCGATAGCACTTCAATAGAGTTCAAGAAAGGTTAGCCCTGCTGGGGAGCTGCAGCGCAAGCAGCTGAGCAAGATGATGAGACTATGCTTGTTCAACACTTATATCTTCCTCACTCTGAAAGATAAACAAGCAGACAGATGACAGGTTTTGCACATAAAAGTATCAGTGTTGACAATTCATCACATTTCTTACTGACGAATAAAGTGACACAGTTTAAATTTGCATTAACACAATATGGTATTGTTCAGGTCAAGACATGGCAGGAAATGACATTGTGAAGGAGTTGGCAGCTTCACGACACCACTGGATTACAGATCAAGAACTCATAAGTATCAATGGGTAGTGTGCTGTCAATTTATACCATTTCAGATTGGCAAATAAAGAGACGGTTTAAATAATAGTAGAATGATATGACATTGTTCATAATTAAGACATTGCAGAATATGACATTGTGCTGTAGTGGGTAGGTTCACCACACCACTGGATTACGGATGAAGAACAGAAGCATACATGCAGTGCAAAAGAAGATCACTTGCTCTGTATAGTTTAATTTACATGGTATGAAGAAGGAAGTTGGTTGTACAACTGAAAACTTAAATTGAGAAAGGACAAACTTTTGTTTATGAACTACATAATAAACTTTAAACAAGCAATTTGATGCAAACATCAAAAATAAACAGCTGTTGCAGTCATGCCTAACCAAATATATACAACAAAGTTTGAAGGCTTGAGATGGACAAGCTTACATTATTGGTGAAGACATGCTCTATAAAGGCCTTGTCCATGCTGATGGGGGGGGGGATTTAAGAAGTTTACCACAGAATCTTCTTCAAAAGCATTGCCTTTATTCTACATTTTGTTAAGAGTAAATATAGATGTGATAATATACGAAAAAATGGAGAATATTTAAGATAAGATGAAGAGTGATGCTACATAACCAAGTAGCTATAAATGTAAGTGCAGCGATACAGGCAAAAGGTACAGCCAAGAGCAATGCACAGCTAAACTTCTTCAGTACCAACCTTATGGTAAGAGTAAATATAGATCTGATGTGTAGAAAATGGAGGGCAAAGGAAAATAAGCTGCAGAGTGATGATACATGAACAACTACCTGTCATTATAAGTACACTGATAAAGGATAGCATGTACTTACAAGAACAATGCAGAGCTAAAAAAACATTGGCATTGGATATATTCTACACTAATGTAACCATTCATACAGATTAGATAATTTGGAGCAAACAATTGATAAGCAAGCTATCATGCATACTGCTGTCACATAATGAACCAGGTATGTATGCAAGTACAGTGATACAGGACAACAGGTACTAACAAGAGCAAAGCAGCGGGCAGCATATTTGCGATATCCTGTCATTCTTGTCAAACCAGAATTCTTCTTCGAGCAGATTTCCTGCAAAAAAGATCCGTATGGCACATGTGGAAAAGTAGAAGTTCAAATTGTCATGTGATTTCATAGACAGTACCTCATCCTGGGAACAAGACCAGTGCATAAAAAGGTTTTTCCATTCAATGTCTTCTAAATTTAGCACAGGAGACTTCACCGGAAATTCGTTTATAGACTTGCCGTCAAAGTGTGATTTCCTCAGGTAACACCGATACTGCTGCAATGCTTCCTTGAAAAGCATAAGCAAGCTTTGCTCGTCATGACTATCCAGATTGACCCTCGCCTAGTTACAACAATGTAATGTAAATCATTCATGTGTTCAATCAGCAGAAAACAGGAAAATAATAACCATGAATAATAGCACTTACACGTAAGTTGGACAGGAAGATGTGAAAATGGTGTTTGTCTTCACAATAATCTTCCCATGATGGGAATATATGCACGTAGTCCCTAACAACATTGAAAGCATTGTCTTTTAAACTGGGAATAAATGGAATGGGGTTCCAATCTGTAGGAATTGGCAGTCTCTGTAGTTGGGATAGGTCTTCGGCCAGTGGACTTGCTGTACTTTTTGCTAGAGTGGGATTTTTCTATGGTACAGCTAGTGCTATGGCAAATGAATCGGTATACCTTTTGCTGGAGTGCAGGTCCTGTGTGGTGGGGCTAGTGGTGTGGCTAGTGAAGTATAGGTACAGTCTGCTGGAGTCGGTCCTATGTTTTGTGTCACTAGTTATATAGCCAATATAAGTGGGGTGCTGTCTGATTTCTCGGGCACCACCACATTTTTCAAGGACTTTGCTAGTGCTCCTTCAGGCTCGGCAATCACCCTCTTCCTTTTTGATGTCTGATGCACAAGAACAGCATTTGAGTGGAAAAACATGGTATGATGACAGATGGAATATGTATTGATAACGGATGGGCATGGCATCTCGACATATATGATGAGTAAACTAAGCAGATGGCGGTGCAACAAAGTAGAAGAAATGCAAGACAACATATGCAAGATACCCGCAATCAATAAAACACTGCCAAATTAGAACAGGCACCTTGATGGGTGAAGAGGACAGGCCATCTACCTTTGACTCCTCGAGGTTAGAATAGTCATTAGGATCATATTCTGAACAAGAATCAACACGTGGGGAGCGTATGAGTTTCATTGCATCCAAAATGGCACTCAATGCCTTGGTGCCAATTTTGTAAGTCATTGCAGTGTTTAGCCTCAAGAGTGGACTGCTGCTAGTGCGACACAAAGCAACTACACAGATCATAGTGTAGATATAACGAGAAAATCTTAAGCATCAGAGTAAAATCAGCAAAGTGGAACTTGCTGGAACATATGTGCTAGTATTGCTGGTACGGCTAGAAAGGCTTCGGATACCAGCTCTCTTCAAGTGAAGGTGCGGTACTGTTAATATCAATGTAACACTCAAAGGCGACACAGCTCCCCGCATTTCCTTGCTATTCTTATAGGATTCAAGTGGGCAGGCCACTACAAATCCTATTCCTATGTTTACAAGATCCTACGAATCAAAGAGGCTCAAAGTGTCCATCACAACCGACCGTATAGACCTCTACACTGCAAATGTCCCTGCTCATCTTCAGTAAAAGGAACATACTGTACTACTATCGTACTCCCTCCGTTCCAAAATATAAGTCTTGGCAGAGATTTCCACTATGGATCACTGCCGGTGTCAAAACCGGTGGATCTCGGGTGGGGGGTCCCGAACTGTGCGTCAAGGCCAGATGGTAACAGGAGACAAGGGACACGATGTTTTTACCCAGGTTCGGGCCCTCTCGATGGAGGTAAAACCCTACTCCTGCTTGATTAATATTGATGATATGGGTAGTACAAGAGTAGATCTACCACGAGATCAAGGAGGCTAAACCCTAGAAGCTAGCCTATGGTATGATTGTTGTATATAGAGTTGATGTCCTACGGACCACAACCCTCCGGTTTATATAGACACCGGATAGGGTTAGGGTTACACAGAGTCGGTTACAATGGTAGGAGATCTTGAATATCCGCATCGCCATGCTTGCCTTCCACGCCAAGGAAAGTCCCATCCGGACACGGGACGAAGTCTTCAATCTTGTATCTTCATAGTCCTGGAGTCCGGCTGAAGGTATAGTCCGGCTACCCGAAACCCCCTAATCCAGGACTCCCTCAGTAGCCCCTGAACCAGGCTTCAATGACGACAAGTCCGGCGTGCAGATTGTCTTCGGCATTGCAAGGCGGGTTCCTCCTCCAAGTCCTTCATAGAATATTGTAAACACCAAGAGTAGTGTCCGGCTCTGCAAAATAAGTTTCCACATATTGCCATAGAGAGAATAATATAAACACAAATCAAATCTGCTGACGTATTCCGCAGTGCGTCATCACACTACGGCCAAGTCCTTTATTCGAATCGTTTTTACTTTTCCACCTCAGCACGTTTTGCAAGGCGGTTTCCTTGGCACGTCTTGTCAAAGCAGAGATTGTGTACCCCTTTCACGGGATTCTCATCAATACGGACGTGGGTAACCCAACCGCGCCATTTATCACGACGCTTGGAAGGCAAGTGAGTTTTACTAGGCTGGTGGGGATGCACAACCGCATCCGCCCATATAAGGGGATAAGGATCCACCTTTTTACCTACGCCTTCTTCCTCCTTTGCCTATCCATCTCCTGCGCGCTCGAGCTCCAGCGCCCAAGCCCGCACTTCCCACCTCAACCTTCTCCAGCAATGTCCGGAGCGGGAGGTAAGTGGATGGTCTCCTCCACTACGGAGGGCCAAGTCAAGAAGCTAAGGAAGGCCGGATACCTGTCTAAGGACATCGCGCACCGGCTTCCCGAAAAGGGGCAGCTTCTCCCCACCCCAAGGCCCCATGAGAGGGTAGTATTTCTTCCCCACTTCCTCCGCGGACTGGGTTTTCCACTCCACCCATTTGTCCGGGGGCTCATGTTCTACTACGGCCTGGATTTCCACGATCTGGCCCCGAACTTCATCCTCAACATCTCGGCGTTTATCGTCGTGTGCGAGGCTTTCCTCCGCGTCCACTCTCATTTCGGCCTCTGGCTCAAGACCTTCAACGTCAAGCCCAAGGTGGTGCGCGGCAGCCAGGCGGAGTGCGGAGGCGCCATGGCGGGCAAGATGGCCAACGTCCTATGGTTCGAGGGCTCTTTTGTGGAGACCCTAAAGGGGTGGCAATCCGGGTGGTTTTACATCACCGAGCCATGCGATCCAAACTGGATCGCAGCGCTCGAGTTCCGATCTGGACCCCCCATGCGGCTTATGTCCTGGAAAGAGACGGGCCTATCATGGGGTGACGAAAAAGAGGTGACCGGATTGCAAACATGCATCCAGTCCCTGGTGAACAAGCCAATCCGGCTTGTTAATGTAATCCAGGTTATGCTCGTCCGCCGGATCCTCCCGTGCCAACAACGGGATTTTAATCTATGGGAGTTCGACCCGGCGCAGCACTAAACCCTTAGCAGGCTCTTTGACATGACGTACGAAGATGCCTAGAAGGTGCTATTCAAGGGCGCCGAGGCTCCCGCATCCGCTTTCGAGGACTACGGATACAGCTCGTAGCGTCACGCTAGCGAGGTAAGCTATCTTCACCTTTTACAGGATGTTAAGCTTTTTTCATAGTTTGACTCTATGCGGGATCTAAACTCCCTTACCTTTGACAGGCTTGGCGGGCGATATCCGGACCGATTAACTGTCCGGCTCTGCTGCCCGAAGACCCAGCCCCAGCTCTACTAGTGAAGCTACTGGTTTCGGTGCCTTATGTGGTGCCGGAGAAGAAGGCCAAGAAGAAGAAGACCACGGGGACTCGAAAGAGTGCCCGTAACGTGGTGGTGTCAGACTCGTCATCCGACGAGTCCGAGACGCCCTCTTCCCGCGAAAACGAGGAGGAGGAAGAAGAAAACTCTCCCCCCAAGCGGAGGGAGGAGAGAAGAGGAAGGCCACCCCAAGGGGGGAGGCCGAGGGGTCTAGGAAAAGGAAGACCCCTTCGCCGGACTACTCCCCCGACGCCGAAGAGGGCGAACAGGAGTTGCCAAACAGGGCCAAGCGTCCAACGAAATCGTAAGTTCGAATATCAGAGTAACTCATGATGTTCCTTTGTTGCACAGCTTTCCCTAATGTCGAACGTAATTATGCAGCCCGACCCGGGCCGAATTCAACGAATTGTCGGGCGGCTCCCTGGACTCATCGGACGTGAACTCAGTTCCGCCCGCTGTCTCCCCCCGCACTGCAGACGACGCTGAAGTGGCGTCGCGACAATCTCCGGGGCAAGAGGAGGTGGTCCCGGAGGAGCCGCAAGGCAACCTCCCGGACTCCAGGAGTGAAGGGGATAAGGCCCCCCAGGGCTCCAAGTCCGGCTTTGTGCTGGACACCGCTCCGGAATCTTCCACAGTTCCGGACCGCGGTAGGCGAACTCCTTCCAAGAGGACCAAGCCTTCTGAGTCGGCGGCCTCCGTCCAACCGGAGGTGCCGGACAATCTGCTGGAGGTGCTTGACGGCACCTCCATCGACGAGGGGCACCGTACTATTATGAGTACGGTGATCCAGAAGGTTCATTCCGCCAAGAGCGGACTGACTGAAGCTTGCGCTAGCCTTCTAACAGGCTTCGATGTAAGTAAAAATATGTAAAAATATTACCACATAGACAGTAGCCCCTGATGCTCTGTTTGGCGTTCGGAAAGAAAAGCCGAATAGAGGATCTATTAAATATCGCAGGAGTCTAACAAAAAAGAGTCAATATGCGTATGCAGGCTTCGCTGCTATCCACCGCCGCACTGACTACGGAGGTGGGTGTCCTGAAGCAGGACCTCGAGCGGACCGAGCAAGAGCTTGGCCTTGCCAAGCGGCGGCTCGAGGAGAGAGAAGGTAAGAAATACCTTACAGAAAAAGTGCCTATAAAAAGGCGTGATTGCAAAAAAATAACAAGATTGTACTGCTTATTGTAGGGGCCACGACTGAGGTGGCGACCCTTAAGCAGGCGCTGTCTGAGGCCGAAAAGAAAACGGCCGCGGAGCGAACCGAGCGAGACAGACTTGGGGCTCAGGTCGGCGAGGTGTAGCAAGAGCTTCAGGCTCTCATGAAAAAACATGAGAGTTTGGAGCTTGAGTCAAAGGCGCAAGCATCCGAGTTCGCGACAGCCCTTCAGACTGCCAAGTCTGCCAAGGCCGAAGCCCAAAAGGCCCTCCAAGAGTTGGAGGAGATGAGGAAGATAGCAGCGGGTAAGGCATTCTTTATGCAAAACAGAAATATAAAAGTAAACTACTTGTTACTTACCCGAATCCGGAGCTCTCCAGGGGCATTCGCAGATCTTCCCCGCAGCGTATCCGACGCCGCCGCATTCTACCGAGCTGAAGAGGGCAGCTCGACGGAGAAGGTGTTCTGGTCTCAGTATTCTGAGGCCGGACACCCTGTGCCTTTGAGCGACCATCTGAAACAGCTGGTCGAGCTCCACAAGGCAGCCGAACAGGCCATGAAGGGCTTCATAGTTCGGCTGTGGCCCGGAGAGGCCCTGCCTAGGAGCTATTTCGGGCAGGTGCGGCGGCTGGTGGAGGCCTGTCCGAGGCTCGAGGTCATCAAGCGCTCCGTCTGCATCGAAGGTGCCCGTCGGGCCCTTGCCCGTGCAAAGGTGCACTGGGGTAAGCTCGACGGTGAGAAGCTTGTGAAGGACGGGCCGCCGCCAAGGAAGGAGCATCGCAAGCCCGAGAACTACTACAAGGATGTTCTTGCAGGTGCCCGCCTTGTGGCGGATGAATGTACCAAGGATGTGATTTTTGAATGAACTCGCTCGTGTTTATCCTGTGCGCTGAAAACTTGTTCATATGCGCTAAGCAATGCTCATTGAATTTAAAATATTACTTTCTGTGCGGCCGTTTATCAAAAAATTGAGAGATGGCCAGTCGTCGGCTTCTGCCCCCATGCCACTAGTGCTGGGGTGTTCGGGATAAACCTGAGCGCTCTTTTTCCCATAGTTGGGTCCTTCGAGGGAGGAGCTCAGCACAACGAACCAGGCAATCGGACTATAATGCTTAAACACTCTCACTTAGCCATAGAACTCTATAATTTTAAATTTCGGCGAAGCCCCTAGTTCGGAAGACCGAGTTCGGGGCGCTATCCATGCCTTGGCCGGACAAAGCCAGCTCCTCGCTCGAAGCGGCATAAGTCTTTAGGGACCCGAAAAACCTCTCAAACAGCGACCGGTCTCTCGCCTCATCATGATAGTCAGTTTTAGCTTTCTCCACTGAGGTGCTTAACCCAGCTGAACCGGAGCACAATCGCAGTGGTTCTCCTAGTGCTACCTTAGCCGATATAGCGGAACGTAAGGCACCAAAACATAGGAGCCGGGCAAACCCAACTATTGACCCAAATCATGATTCGAAGTCGATGCATATAGTGCTATAAGTTCGGGGTGCCGCACTTGTGAAAGTGTACGGACTTCTCACACCATAATGAGGGGTACTGAAGCCCCTGGCGTGTTTGCCGTACCATGGTGTACGGGTGCAATCATGTCATTTAATAAACATATATGTGAAAAGAGGATAATGCAAAAAATAGACAACAAGCTATGCATTGTTTATAGAGAGGCTATTTATCAAAGACGAATGATATAAATAGTGCGATAAGCAAAAAGATATTGGACTATTTAACATGTCCTGGCCAGGGGCAGGCTGCGGAATTGTATTCAAAACAGGTATACTGCTCGTAACAGAGACCACCTGGGAGTTCCATAATGCGGCATGGCTTGTCTGCCTCCCTGGATATTGCATCGTTTGTGCGGCAGTCGAATTGCCGAACAGGTCGTCTGAAGTATGGAGTCCTGAAAGTAAGAAAAAATTAAAAAAAGAATCCGGCAGCCCCTAGTACGTTTTAAGCCGTATTTTGGGCGTGCCGTTATTGTGCCCCTTCCCCTGTGCCCATGGTATTTCAAGGGCGTAGTTATGTACGCGAGGCACTGGTTTCGCTATGTCGCGAGAGCTGGGGTTGGGGCCGCATTGCTACGCTTTCTGAGAGCATGCCAGGCGGTCCTGCTGTGGGTTACTCCGGGCACGCTTGGCAGTGTCTGGCTTTTTAATGGCCGGACTGGAGAATTGCCTAAGAAGGCTACTTTGTACTTCCGCTGCGAGAGCCGTCGTGTGCTCCTCCGTACGGAGGGAGCGTTCGGTGTTTCTGTTGACCGTGATTAGTCTTCGAGGGCCTGGCATCTTGAGCTTGAGATATGCATAGTGCGGCACCGCGTTGAACTTTGCGAATGCGGTTCGTCCGAGCAGGCCGTGATAGCCAATGCGAAATGGGACTATATCGAAGATTAACTCTTCGCTTCGGAAATTGTCCGGGGATCCGAAGACCATGTCAAGTGTTACTGAGCCTGTACATTTGGCTTCTACACCTGGTATAACGCCTTTAAAGGTCGTTTTTGTGGGCCTAATCCTTGAGGGATCTACGCCCATTTTCCGCATTGTATCCTGGTAAAGCAGGTTCAGGCTACTGCCGCCGTCCATGAGGACTCTTGTGAGATGAAATCCGTCGATGATTGGGTCGAACCAATGCGGCGAAGCCGCCATGACGGATGCTAGTGGGATGGTCCCTTCAATCAAAAGTGATCGGGCAGGAGGACCATGGGTTGAACTTTGGGGCGACTGGCTCCAACGCGTATACGTTCTGTACCGCACGCTTCCGCTCCCTCTTGGGAATGTGTGATAGAGGCTAAGGTGTCCCGATGTTTCGATGAGATGGTGGCTATCGTTTTCTGTGGGAGTCGACCTTGACGATCCGACTACGAACGTGCAAGACGTCGCTCCCTAGCAATCGCTAAACCAACTTCCGAGGGTTATTGACCACGCCGGAGCACGATCAACCTGACCACGAGGGTCTGTTTCCTGCGAGCAAATGAAGAACAAGCAAGAAACTGAGATTGCAATCGGGATATTGCGAATATAAGATGAAAGCTTTATTAATCAAGGTGGGGTTCTGTGACGTCTTGGTCTGGTCGTTGGACACAGACGAAGTACGCGAAGTTGCAGCTATGGCGAACTTTTAATCTAAACAAAACCCAAAGTGTAAGCGACGCCCTAAGGGTTGTATATATGGAGGAAGAGGGGGGAATTTCTTGGCCCTTGAGGGTGGGGTCCGAAACCAACCCTAACTCTTGTTTCCCCACACATACGGACTCTAAAAATAGCCTATACTTAAGTATTTCGAAATTACATGGGCCTGGCCCATTAATAAGGTGACGCAGCACCTAGAATAGCCTATGGACGAATATTATGAAGTGGCATCTTGTATATTTCGTCCAAGGCTTCATGCACTCCTTATGGCGGCTTCAAAGTCCTGAAATCATCACTTGTAACTCCGTTCTTGATCCCCTTGCGCATGCCATCAACCCCATGCGTGTTCTTGCTCCAATGTTCATCCTTCTCCACGCTAGGCCCTTCATTTGTAAGCAAAACAAATGTATCCAATTTAGGCAGCATCATAATCTCATGAACATTAGAATCATTACCAAGAAACGAAAGTACCTGGTAATTTAATTGGCGTGCGCGAGCTCTAGTAATTGGTCCAGTATATGTAACAGTAGGGGCTGTGGGTGTAACAATGGTATTGATGTCCTCATCAATGTGGGTTGCGTATATCATGTTCACCGTCCGCACTTGTGGGGGAAAGCCCTTCTGTCCATTGTTGTTCGGCGGCCTGGGCTCCTCCTCGTTGTCGCTGTGCAGCCCCTTGTCTTTGTTTTCGGCTCTTAACTTGCCTGCCTGCTTGAACACCCAACAATGCCTGTTAGTGTGATTGGCTGGCCTTTCGGGGGTGCCATGTATCTGGCACAAGCGGTCGAGTATTCGGTCCAGACTGGATGGGCCCTGAGTATTTTTTTTGAATGGCTTTTTCCGCTGACTGGATTTATAGCCCGTGAATCCGGCATTTACTGCCGTGTCTTCATTGCCGTCACTGCTAACGCGGTGTTTTTGCTTATTCCGACGTGTCCTGCCACTTTTGTCCTTGGTATCCGAATTACTAGGGTTCTTTGATAAGTTGTTACTGCGAGCTAGCTAGCTATCTTCTCCCACGCAAAAGCGGGTCATGAGTTTCGTGAGGGCTGCCATAGATTTCGGCTTTTCCTGTCCTAGGTGCCGGGCAAGCCACTTGTCGCGGATGTTATGCTTGAAGGCTGCTAGGGCCTCTGCGTCCGGACAGTCGACTATCTGATTTTTCTTTGTTAGGAACCGTGTCCAGAATTGCCTGGCTGATTCCCTGGCTGCTGAATTATGTGGCTTAAGTCGTCGGCATCCGGTGGTCGCATGTAAGTGCCCTGGAAGTTGTCGAGGAATGCGGTTTCCAGGTCCCCCCAAGAACCAATTGAGTCTGCTGGCAAGCTGTTAAGCCAATGCCGGGCCGGTCCTTTAAGTTTGAGCGGGAGGTATTTGATGGCGTGTAGATCATCGCCGCGTGCCATGTGGATGTGAAGGAGATAATCCTCGATTCATACCGCCGGATCTGTTGTGCCATCGTATGATTCGATGTTTATGGGTTTGAACCCCTCTGGGATTTTATGATCCATTACTTCATCCGTGAAGCATAGCGGGTGTGCGGCGCCTCTGTACTGGGCTATATCACGACGCAGCTCGGAAGAGCTATGTCTGTTGTGTTCGGCCCGGCCGGATTTGTTGTATCCGGAGTGAACATCATTGTCACGTGCCGTAGGGCGCCTGCGCGATCCGTAGATCGATCTTGTTTGTCTTGCCTTATCCTCCAGTACGTCTCGTAGGTCTGGCGCATTTTCCCGTGCCTTAATGGAGCGGCGTCGGGACATGGCTTGGGTGGAGGGCCGAGAGGCCTCTCTATCGCGGCCGCGAGGTGGCCGGTCTGTCATGTCGTGCGCTGGTGATGTAGGTGCTTCCTCCTCTGATCGGGGTAGTGGCATGCGCTTTGGGTAACTCTTGGAGGAGCGTTCGAGTTCATACTCTTTGGCCACAAGGACTTCAGTCCATCTGTCAGCTAGCAAATCTTGGTCACCTCTAAGCTGTTGCTGCTTTTTCTTGAGGCTGCTTGCCGTGGCTAAAAGCCTGCGTTTGAAATGCTCTTGTTCGGCGGGGTCTGATGGTATGACGAATTAGTCGTCATTGAGGCTTGCCTCTTCTTCGGAGGGAGGCATATAGTTATCATCCTCGACCTCTCGGTCTGCCGCTCTCTCATGAGGGTTGGCTTCTCCATCTTCCTGTGTCGAATCTTGCTGGGGTGGGTGTTCTTCGGCGCTATCCGAGGTAGTATTATCTCCCGTGCCGGAATCACTGTTTTTGCTTTGGCGGGATTTAGAGCGGCGTCGCTGACGCCGACGCTTTGGCTATTTCTTGGAGGTGTCATCCCCCTCTATTCCATCGCCATCTCCATCTTTTGGAGTATCCACCATATATATGTCATATGACGAGGTGGCCTTCCAGCGCCCTACAGGTGCTGGTTCTGGTTCGTCTCCTACATCGTCGTCCATACCGTCGATGTCTTCGGAGTCGAAGTCAAGCATGTCGGTTAAATCGTCGACAGTGGCTACAAAGTGGGTGGTGGGTGGGCTTTGAACTTCTTCATTGTCCGTATCCCATCCTCGCTGACCGTAATCCGGCCAGGGCTCTCCTGATAAAGAGAGAGACTTGAGAGAATTCAGGATGTCGCTGAAAGGCGAGTGCTGAAAGATGTCCGCGGCGGTGAACTCCATTATCGGCACCCAATCGGATTCGATTGGTAGGGGCGCGGGGGGTTCGGAGTCCGGGGAGGAGTCCGGATCCTCGGAGTCACGGGTCATGCACAGTGCAGGGCTGGTGCTCGGCTCGATCGCCTTTCAGATCACAGCCCCCGAGATGACGTCCAACCGCTCATCCTCGATTGGCGCAATAGGCTCCGAGTTAGGGGTCGGAACCGGTTTGTGTGCGGCCTCCAGGACACTATCCGGAGGCAGAGCTAGATCATGCCCCTCGAGATAGTGCGGCGCGCTTGGCCGTCGCTCGAACCCGTCGAAGATCAAGTCTCTGCGGATGTCAGCCGTGTAGTTTAAGCTTCCAAACCTGACTTGATGGCCAGGGGCGTAGCTTTCGATCTGCTCCAGGTGGCCAAGCGAATTGGTCCGCAGTGCGAAGCCGCCGAAGACGAAGATCTGTCCGGGGAGAAAAGTCTCACCCTGGGCCTCATCGTTGTTGATGATCAAGGGAGCCATCGGGCCTAAAGGCGACGACACAGAGGAACTCTCAATGAAAGCACCAATGTCGGTGTCAAAACCGGCGGATCTCGGGTAGGGGGTCCCGAACTGTGCGTCAAGGCCGGATGGTAATAGGAGACAAGGGACACGATGTTTTTACCCAGGTTCGGGCCCTCTCGATGGACGTAAAACCCTACTCCTGCTTGATTTATATTGATGATATGGGTAGTACAAGAGTAGATCTACCACGAGATCAAGGAGGCTAAACCCTAGAAGCTAGCCTATGGTATGATTGTTGTATATGGAGTTGTTGTCCTACGGACCACAACCCTCCGGTTTATATAGACACCGGATAGGGTTAGGGTTACACAGAGTCGGTTACAATGGTAGGAGATCTTGAATATCCACATCGC
>NC_053022.1:161715347-161832699 GCF_003073215.2 Triticum urartu | reverse complement strand
ATCATTTTTAGAATTAACAGAATTAATTTAGTTAGAAAATGCAATTATGACATCAGCATGATGTCAGGGTGATGTCAGCAGTCAGCCAGTCAGTTGACCTAGTCAAACTGACATGTGGGTCCCACTGTCATTGACAGACTAACTAACTACCTAATTAACTACATTAATTAGTTAATTAGATTAACTAACAGAGGTTAATTAGGTTAATTATTTGTCCTAATTAGTTATTTAATTAAGTAATCAATTAATTATTATTATTATTTTAAATTCCTTTTTTTTATCCCCTTTTTTTAACGTTTTGGAGGCGGGGCCCTCCTGTCATTGACCCTAGGGGCCTTTGCGGGTGTGCGGGTTACGGGCACAGCCCGAACGGGCGATGGCCCTCGCGGGTGCACCCGATTGGGCGCGGGTGCCGGCGCGCCGGCGTGAAGCCGCGAGAGCAGGCGAGGGGCGGACCCGGGCGGCGACCAACGAGGGGGGGCCGCGGCCGCGGCGAGGCCGGCCGCCGGTGGCTGGCGCGGGAGGGACGCGAGGAGCGTCGAGCGGCACCGGAGTGGAGCGCGGGGAGCGGCGGGGAGGGGCAGCGCGTGCGGGCGGCAGCAGGGGAAACAGGCGGTGAGGCGGAGCAGGGGGAGCGCAGCGTCGCGGGGCAGAGGCCGCGCGGGCACTGAACGGCGGCGAGGCGAGCAGCGGGGCCACGCGAGGCCGCGGTCAGAGAACCATGGGAGAGAGGGAGGGGGCCGGAGCTCACGGCGGGGCGTAGGGTCTCGGCCGTGGGGTCGAGGTGGTCCGGTGACGACGGCGCCGGCGAGGAGGAAGGCGACGGTGGCGTCGGGGGGGTCGAGGCGGCGAGGTCCAGGCGGCGGCACGGGCTCGTGGAGGCCGATCGGGGGGGAGGACGAGGATGGCCGCGCGATGGGGAGACGAGCGGCTGCGGCGAGGGACGGCTCCGGCGTCGTCGTCGCACGGCGAGGGCGCGTTGGGCTCGGCGCGGTCGTGGGTTCGCTTCCCCGATCCAGATCGGGGGAGGGAGCGAGGGGGGTGAGCGGGGTGGGGCGAGTGGGGGGGGAGTGGGGATCGGGTGGGTTAGGGTTTGGGGGGGAATGGATAAGGGGAGGGAGGGAAGGCCGGTTGGGCCTGCGCCCGAATGGGCCGGCCAACTGGGCCAGTAGGCCGTGGGAGGGGGTTCCCTCTTTTCCTTTTTTTTTCTTTTGTTTGTTTTCTGTTTTCTTTTATTATTTCTTTCTTTATTTATTTTAGTTGCATTTTAATTTAGTAAAATATACGCTTAGTATTTCAACTTAGTCCATAGTCACAAAAAAAAAGCTAGACCCCAAATAACTTAGTTTGACATTTTATTATTTATAAAAGGTATTTAATTAATTGTTTTGCTACTGTTTTATTTATCTCATCGTATTTAAACATTTTATAAATGTGCGGTTTTCCCATCATAATTATCTATGGAATATTTGGTTCATTCCGAACATTTTAGCTCTAATATTTGAAAACTTTTATCGTTTGCCTGATTTTCAATTTGAATTTGAATCGGTTTCGAACTAACTCGAGATTAGCAACTATAATTGAGGTGACGTGGCATCATTAGCAGAGGTTACTGTAGCTTGATTATCCGGGCGTCACAATTCTCCTCCACTACAAGAAATCTCGTCCCGAGATTTAAGAGGGGAAGTGCGGGGAAGGGATTAGGTTGCGAATTTCTAACGGGTCTTGTTGGTCTTGGTTACTCTTCTCGAGGAGGTCGATCCATTACATTGTTGTCTTCACTTCTCTGCTTCAGGTCATCATGGTGATGTCGTTCTTTTCTCGGGAACTCCAACGTACTTACGAATAGGTAAGGGGCAGCTCGACAATGATTGAATGCTATAAGGGTTAACCATTTGGGGTTACCCAAGAATGATCACAGGGGTATCTCTTGAGGTGGTCAAATGAAACACATCGAGAGCCAAGCAAGAGGGTATAGTAAGAAGTATCAAGCGGATAGGCATTCGTTCGATGCCCAATTAGAAGGTGAAAGGGTTTCAGGGCACGAGAATAAGTATTGTGTTTCATACAATTGATGATCTCTTGGAAGGTGGCTCGTGAATTACATACGAAGCCAACCGTGAGGAATAGCTTTGGGGAACAGGGGGTGTATAGGAGAGTCAGGTTTCGATCCTGTGGAACTATGGGTTATGGGCCCACCATGTGTTAAAAGTAGAAAGAGCGGTGACATCTTACATGGTCATGATTGCGAAGTAGGTCAGAGCTTAGCATGTCAGTTATGTTGGCAACAACGTCGGTACCAAGGGCGAGGGACGAGGAGAACCATTTTCCTGCTCGTTGAACGAGGCGGATCAGTAGGCAAAGTTCTTGTCCATCGGCGGTTACCAGAAAGACATCAACAGTAGAAACAGGGTCTCACTGACAGAATTGTACACCGAGGTGTTTACATAAGCAGGGAATTGTTACTGCTTAGATCATATTGGTCGCAAGAAAGGTTAAAGAAAACAATGGAAAGGAAAATGTGTTTAAACACATATTTCAGGGGTATATCCTTTCCAAGGATAAGCAGAGCATGATATCCATGACATGATATAATGTAGAAAACTCTTTAGGTAAGGGGAGAGAGATTTCATGGCATTACCCATACAACGGTGTTTGGAGAATTTAGCAGGAAACATTTAGCATTGGGCTTTAAATGTTCTTGTTGAAAATCGGAGTACCATAGACATGCTTCGAGATAGCATTGACATAGTCTTCAAGCAAAGGTCGTACTTTGGATACACCAAGGATTCATCAGGAACAACTTATAGTATAAGTCTTGCAATTTCCTCATGGAAGAGTGGATAACCTTGCTAATAAGAAAACTATAACAGTAGGTCCTCCGGCCAGGTGTGCTGGCATGACATCACCTTACCAGGTCATATGAGGATCAATGTTATGACTCTTGAAAGTATGTTCCAACCATCATATCTGACCGAGATTCAGATCTGATCGGTGTTAGGAAACCTCAGACTCAAGATGCCTGAGAAGAAAAGGTGCAAGACAAATTGACGAGACGACATTGTAAGATTCTCGGGAATTGAACTGTGGAAGCAAGTTCCGAATCATGAGTTCATTATTAAATCAAGGATAGAATGAGGAGGTGGCTGATGGAATCAGTGACAATTCATCGAGATTAACAAAAGATGGATTTCCACAATTAAGTGAACAAGGAGATAACATTTGTCAGATCAAATGATATAAGGAAGTATGCTCACGGAAAACATACACAATTAAACATTGGTTGAAAGGTGCGCCCAAAATATGGGTTGGGTTGCACGACCAATGTCAGAATGGTGATTCAATAATCAATAGTCTAAGAACGAACGGCCGACCATTAACTTCAAAGCAATAGGGTTGCTAGAAGTGCAGAATCCAAACAACACCGTTCACTTGTTGGTACCCCGGTTGGAATCAACACGAGGACCAAGAAAGAATGGTGATGGTGAGAAGTATCACGATACCAAGAATTCTTAAGAGGTGGTGAAATTCTCACCACATTCTTGACATAAAAGATGGCAATACTCCAAGGTAAAGGAGAACAAATGCTGGATAGCAAGGATCTCAAGGTATAACACAAAACACGAACAAGTTTGTGTTGAACAGAAGGCAATTGAGTGGTCGATGATAACACAAATCATTGAGGGCAAGGATGGTATTTCTCATCAGGAATTCAATTGATATCCTTGAGGAGCTCGAAATGTTGATGATGATCATGACAATTTCTGTCGAGAGGTTTCATGGAGATGTAATCGGTCGGCGATGACATCAAGTCAAACGAATGATGAAGCGAAAGGTTATTGGAACCATGGGTACGACACAAACTTGAAATCAAGTTTGTTGTTTGAGGTGAAACGATAATACAAGGAAGATCGACGTAAGCTTAGCCCATCGTCGAAATTGTGCTCTGGAAAGAAGGACCAGGTAGCACAGTTAAAATTTGGCACGATAATGATATAGCCGAGTAGGCTCGGAATGACGTGATCGAGTTCAGACTCGTAAGTAATGAAGGTTACCAAGAGTTGTTGAATCGTAGTGCGGACTCAATTCAGTTGTCGGTGTCCTTGAGGGGTTCTAACAACTGAGAACCCGTTGGAAAAATGGAATCGGCAAGAATATTAGTTGATGGAGAACTCATAAGAAGTTATGTATCCCGTGGTACCCTCGAGATACCAGGGGGGTAATACTCGACGGCAGATCAAAGTAGAGGTTGGACTGGGTTATTGCTCTGCAGAAGACAAGTGCTTAAACTTGCACGAGAAACGGTACCTAAAAGAGAACATGGTCGAAACCACGATTGTAAAAGGCCAGATCCTAGATATAATATGAACTTATACCAAGGGAGTAATTAATTTAAGAGAAGCTTTAATGATAAGATTTACATCGGGTCCATGGGCATGAACACAAAGTTCAAGGTCGACTCCCACTTCTTCAATGCATAACCTTTCATTCACTTCTCACTTTCGAAGAAGTTGTAGTGTTGAAATTTTATCTGGCAAAATACCAGAAGTGTATGACTCGTGAAAACTTTCGAGTTCACACATATTAAGGAAGGCATAGGTTCAACCCATCAGGGTATCGTGGAAATTTATACCACAAGCTTCAATAGTAAATACCACCAGCTCGAAAGCTGAGCATGGTTGAGAAAGCAGAGGATACAATTTACCAAAAGGCATTACGTATCTGAGGGAAGGCCCACAAGGTTATTGAGTATGAAGGACGCTGTTGGATAAAAATCCAACAGTGGATATGGTGATCCACAATGGAGCTGATGTGAGTATCGGCACACGATCAGAGGACAAAACAAAGCAAGGGTTTGAATTATCGAAACAACTTGACTAATCCCGAGCTCAAATGCAAAGGGATTATGATTTTTAAATCAAAGGGATCAAAGCAATCGCTCTGATCAAAAATGAATAAGTTCAATAGACTTAGAAGCACAAACGACAAGGCATTGATTGGTCAAGAACCAACTCATATCCAAATGACGTCTGAGCCGGAAGGATGAATCCTAGGATTCGACTGAGGAATGCGGGCATCCTCAACATATTGAATCAACGGACTTAAAATGATAAAGACAAGGGAGGCCAATAAGATTACGAAACTTATCGGATTAACCACAATTAAGAAAGCGAGAATTTCAAGAGCAATAGGCTGCTCGGGATTTTCGGAAGATCGAATATATTTTGAAGTCTTTGGCGAAACAACCAAACAACTGGGAATGAGCGGATACTCGATAAGTGCGAGAATTATCCGTAGGGGTATTCAGGTGACAAAGAACAGCAAGGCAGTAAGCTCAAAGGATTCTCGAAAATACGACGAGTATTTCGGGGTATCTTGTAATAACAAGACCAACTAGGGATGTATGTAAGCATAACAACTGCAAGTATTTATCCATAAGGGTTGACGGTGGAAGGGGAATTGTAAACGCGATGAACACAAGTTCTCGGGTTAACAGCGGTGAGTATCTTCAGGGTCTTCACGTGCAGCAGACGATCATCAGTAATAAGGGGCTCTCCGGGTGAAAGTGATAACGAGATCCTAATGTTAGATTTAGCAAAATTCATTTAACCCGAATAGAAGAGAGTTCAGAGTCCGGAGTAAGGATCGAGGAGTAAAAGATCCTAATACCACCCAATGGCGACGTGGGCCCGTAAGGCACACAGCCATGTTAGTAAAAGTTTTCGAAGTCTAGACTCGAACTTCGGCCAAGGAGTGTGGAAGGGGGATTCCTACAGGCAGTCGGCTCTGATACCAACTTGTGACGCCCCCGATTTAATCGTACACTAATCATACACGCAAACGTGTACGATCAAGATCAGGGACTCACGGGAAGATATCACAACACAACTCTACAAATAAATAAGTCATACAAGCATCATATTACAAGCCAGGGGCCTCGAGGCTCGAATACAAGAGCTCGATCATAGACGAGTCAGCGGAAGCAACAATATCTGAGTACAGACATAAGTTAAACAAGTTTGCCTTAAGAAGGCTAGCACAAACTGGGATACAGATCGAAAGAGGCGCAGGCCTCCTGCCTGGGATCCTCCTAACTACTCCTGGTCGTCGTCAGCGGGCGCACGTAGTAGTAGGCACCTCCGGTGTAGTAGGAGTCGTCGTCGACGGTGGCGTCTGGATCCTGGGCTCCAACATCTGGTTGCGACAACCAGGAAGGGAAGGGGAAAAGAGGGAGAAAAGCAACCGTGAGTACTCATCCAAAGTACTCGCAAGCAAGGAGCTACACTACATATGCATGGGTATATGTGTGGGGCCATATCGGTGGACTGAACTGCAGAATGCCAGAATAAGAGGGGGATAGCTAATCCTGTCGAAGACTACGCTTCTGGCAGCCTCCGTCTTGCAGCATGTAGAAGAGAGTAGACTGAAGTCCTCCAAGTAGCATCGCATAGCATAATCCTAACCGATGATCCCTCCCCTCGTCGCCCTGTGAGAGAGCGATCACCGGTTGTATCTGGCACTTGGAAGGGTGTGTTTTATTAAGTATCCGGTTCTAGTTGTCATAAGGTCAAGGTACAACTCCAAGTCGTCCTGTTACCGAAGATCACGGCTATTCGAATAGATTAACTTCCCTGCAGGGGTGCACCACATACCCCAACACGCTCGATCCCATTTGGCCGGACACACTTTCCTGGGTCATGCCCGGCCTCGGAAGATCAACACGTCGCAGCCCCACCTAGACCAACAGAGAGGTCAGCACGCCGGTCTAAACCTAAGCGCCCAGGGGTCTGGGCCCATCGCCCTTAGCACACCTGCACGTTGCGAACGCGGCCGAAAGCAGACCTAGCCTAGTGGCCTTCCAGTCCAATCCGGCGCGCGCCACTCAGTCGCTGACGTCACGAAGGCTTCGGCTGATACCACGACGCCGGGATACCCATAACTACTCCCGCGTAGATGGTTAGTGCGTATAGACCAAATGGCCAAACAAAGATCAAATACCCAGATCTCGTTAAGCGTGTTAAGTATCCGCGAACGCCGACCAGGGCCAGGCCCACCTCTCTCCTAGGTGGTCGGAACCTGCCCTGCCGCTCCGCCTCAAAACTCCACTCGCGGGTGCTCCTCAAGCCGACCCGTCTTTAGTCACCACATGTATCATGTATAAAGTATATAGTATATACCCGTGATCAACTCCCGAGTGATCACGGCCCGATAGTATAGCATGGCAGACGGACAAGGATGTAGGGCCACTGATGATAAACTAGCATCCTATACTAAGCATTAGGATTGCAGGTAAAGGTAACAACAGTAGTAGCAAGGACAGGCTATGCATCAGTATAGGATTAACGGGAAGCAGTAACATGCTACACTACTCTAATGCAAGCAGTATAGAGAAGAGTAGGCGATATCTGGTGATCAAAGGGGGGGCTTGCCTGGTTGCTCCGGCAAGAGAGAGGGGTCGTCAACTCCGCAGTCGTACTGGGTAGCAGCGGCGTCGGTCTCGGTGTCTATCGAGAGAAGAGGGGGGAGAAACAATAAATATATAAGCAAGCATAAGCATAGTGATGCATGACATGACAAGTAACGACGTTAGAGGTGCCCTAACGCGGTAGTAGGTGATACCGGTGAAGGGGGACATCCGGGAAAGTATCCCCGGTGTTTCGCGTTTTCGGGCAGAGGAGCCGGAGGTGAAATGTTGCAGGTTCACTATGCTAGGGACGCGTGGCGGGCGAACGGGCTGCGTATCCGAATTCGTCTCGTCGTTCTGAGCAACTTTCATGTACAAAGTTTTTCCATCTGAGCTACGGTTTATTTTCTATTAATTTTAAAAGAATTAAATCATTTTTAGAATTAACAGAATTAATTTAGTTAGAAAATGCAATTATGACATCAGCATGATGTCAGGGTGATGTCAGCAGTCAGCTAGTCAGTTGACCTAGTCAAACTGACATGTGGGTCCCACTGTCATTGACAGACTAACTAACTACCTAATTAACTACATTAATTAGTTAATTAGATTAACTAACAGAGGTTAATTAGGTTAATTATTTGTCCTAATTAGTTATTTAATTAAGTAATCAATTAATTATTATTATTATTATTATTTTAAATTCCTTTTTTATCCCCTTTTTTTAACGTTTTGGAGGCGGGGCCCTCCTGTCATTGACCCTAGGGGCCTTTGCGGGTGTGCGGGTTACGGGCACAGCCCGAACGGGCGATGGCCCTCGCGGGTGCACCCGATTGGGCGCGGGTGCCGGCGCGCCGGCGTGAAGCCGCGAGAGCAGGCGAGGGGCGGACCCGGGCGACGACCAACGAGGGGGGGCCGCGGCCGCGACGAGGCCGGCCGCCGGTGGCTGGCGCGGGACGGACGCGAGGAGCGTCGAGCGGCACCGGAGTGGGGCGCGGGGAGCGGCGGGGAGGGGCAGCGCGTGCGGGCGGCAGCAGGGGAAACAGGCGGTGAGGCGGAGCACGGGGAGCGCAGCGTCGCGGGGCAGAGGCCGCGCGGGCACTGAACGGCGGCGAGGCGAGCAGCGGGGCCACGCGAGGCCGCGGTCAGAGAACCATGGGAGAGAGGGAGGGGGCCGGAGCTCACGGCGGGGCGTAGGGTCTCGGCCGTGGGGTCGAGGTGGTCCGGTGACGACGGCGCCGGCGAGGAGGAAGGCGACGGTGGCGTCGGGGGGGTCGAGGCGGCGAGGTCCAGGTGGCGGCGCGGGCTCGTGGAGGCCGATCGGGGGGGAGGACAAGGACGGCTGCGCGACGGGGAGACGAGCGGCTGTGGCGAGGGACGGCTCCGGCATCGTCGTCGCGCGGCGAGGGCGCGTTGGGCTCGGCGCGGTCGTGGGTTCGCTTCCCCGATCCATATCGGGGGAGGGAGCGAGGGGGGCGAGCGGGGTGGGGCGAGTGGGGGGGGAGTGGGGATCGGGTGGGTTAGGGTTTGGGGGGGAATGGATAAGGGGAGGGGGGGAAGGCCGGTTGGGCCTGCGCCCGAATGGGCCGGCCAACTGGGCCAGTAGGCCGTGGGAGGGGGTTCCCTCTTTTCCTTTTTTTTTCTTTTGTTTGTTTTCTGTTCTCTTTTATTTTTTCTTTCTTTCTTTATTTTAGTTGCATTTTAATTTAGTAAAATATACGCTTAGTATTTCAACTTAGTCCATAGTCACAAAAAAAAAGCTAGACCCCAAATAACTTAGTTTGACATTTTATTATTTATAAAAGGTATTTAATTAATTGTTTTGCTACTGTTTTATTTATCTCATAGTATTTAAACATTTTATAAATGTGTGGTTTTCCCATCATAATTATCTATGCAATATTTGGTTCACTCCGAACATTTTAGCTCTAATATTTGAAAACTTTTATCGTTTGCCTGATTTTCAATTTGAATTTGAATCGGTTTCGAACTAACTCGAGATTAGCAACTATAATTGAGGTGACGTGGCAACGAATGTCAAGAGGTCCGAGCCATGCGAGAAGGAAGGATCGGCCGTTGCCCCGACCGCGGTGACCGGGGCTACAGTCGAGGAGGAGGAAGGAACGCAGGACGCTGGGAAGACCGCTGCCCGCGCCAAGGGTGGCGTGATCGACCTTGCGAGGATCGCTGGCAAGACCCACCTCGTGAGGGAGACTGGTGGGATCAGCCTCGCGAGGATCGCCCGCAAGGCAACGCAGGCCTCCCGCCGCTGCAGCCGCAGCCAAGGAGAAACGAGGACCGCCAGCAGGATGAGGGGGCTGGGGGCTTCCAGGAGCCGCGCGCGATCGCCTGCATCCTGGGCGGGGCTCAAGCCCCAGCCTCTCAACGCATCTTCAAGCAGTTCGCCCGCGAAGTGAATGCAGTCCTCCCCAAGCTCGAAGCCACGCGCCCTCTCAGGTGGTCGGCGTGCGCCATCACGTTCTGCTCAGCAGATCAGCTCAAGTGTGCAGCCACAGCCGGAGTCCTCCCGATGCTTTGTTCCCCAATCATCCGCAACGTGGTGGTCACCAGGACCCTCATCGATGGCGGGGCAGGGCTCAACGTCCTGTCCGTGGAAACATTCAACAATCTTCAAGTGCCCTACAACCAGCTTCAGCCAACCAAGCCTTTCTCCGGAGTCACCAACGCCTCCATGGTCCCGATTGGGCAGGTCCGCCTCCCTGTCACCTTCGGGGCACGTGACAACTACCGCACCGAGCTCATCGACTTCGACGTCGCTCACATTCGCCTGCCGTACAACGCCATCCTTGGGTACCCAGCGCTGGCCAAGTTCATGGCCGTAACTCACCACAGCTACAACGTCCTCAAGATGCCAGGAAGTGGCGGAGTCATCACGGTGCCCTGTGAAGAGAAGGACACGGTGTGTTCCCTGGAATGAGCCTTTCAGGCCGCATCACTGGAAGACCCGGACCGCGGAAGCAGGAGGCTTCCCGAGACCGCCCCCAAGAAGAAGAAGACATCGTCCGGCCCGGCCCCTCAGGAGGCAGGCCCCTCAGGGCCCGCGCCTGCCCAGGGGGAACCTCCTTCCATCGCTTAGGAAAGCGCGCCCGGCGCCCTCCCCAGGCAGGGCTCGGGGGCTCTCCCCTGGAGGGCCACCGACCTGGCTAAGGTCACGAGGGAGGCGCTTGGGCACCACATGGAGGCGTGTTTCGAAGCACATTTCCCTCAAGAAGGAGTAAGGCAAGGAGAGCCAGACCCTCAGGAGTTCGTCAGCAAGGCCATTCAGGAGCTATAGGAGTCAAGAGTCATGGAAGGCGGCCGCCGCCTACCAGTTGTGGCTCCCCATCCAGGCGAGGATGGTGGGCTGCGCGTCTGCATCAACATACCAGGGCTCAATCGAGTCGCCTCTCTGGAGCGCCTCTGGCCCTCGCGAGTGGGGCGCTGTGAAGGTCCACCCCACAGCTACGTTCGCATGCCTTACGGCTTGCCGAATGCGGCTGCCACGTGCCAGCGCCTCATGAGGGGCATCATGGAGGCTCAAGAGGCCAGGCGTTCTGCAGCCCTGGCGGAGATGGAGATGGTCCGCGAGGAGCCACCAGCGCCTCCGGAGCCTCCCGAGGCCCCTGGGCCTGGGGGCTCGTGAGGATTGGCTTCCGCAGCCCACCGAGTCTGCTGCACCAACACTCCTTCGTCCTCAACATCATCAGGTGACATCTTTCAAGTTTCATTTCCAGCTGGGAGCGCCCCCCAGGGCTGCATTATTCCCAGGCCGCCTGGGTCCGTCCCTGCGGCATGTATCCCTTTTATTTCATGTTGTTAGCTTACTTTGTTGGGGGCGCCCCACGGACTGCATCATCCCCAAGTCGCTGGGGCCTGACCCAGTGATGTCCGCCTTCCCAGCATCTATTTGAATGAATCCACTCCTTCGCGGCTAATGTGTTTGACCTAGTTGCCCACTCAACTGACGCCAACTGACAGAGCTGCTCCCAAACGGCATGACGCTTGCGCATGGGTCCATCCCTACAACGCCGACAAACCTGAATGGCTGAGCTCTGGCCGCGGCAGCCCCGCATGGCGCCACCTCGTCAAGCTTTCAGTGCCTCATCGCCCCTCGGAAGCAACCAACGGCTGACTGTCAATTGTCATGGCAACCCCTCGTTCTTTCTATGATGGGTCTACAGGATCTCCTAAAGGAGCTGCGTCAGGCGAGGCCCTTGCGGTGTCTCCTTCACTCTCATCCGCGCGAACCGCTTGCACGTTAAACGGGGGGTGCCTGAGCATCGCGACTCAGGGCTCCTACTGGCTCTCCAGCCCTCACCCTCTGGCCTTGTCCACGGCATCGCGACCTGGCATACCAGCGACGGCTGAGACTCGCTCGTGGGCCGGGACCCGAGGACATAGAGCAGAAAGGGGAGCAAAGGCGAGAGGGGAGGGACACGCGAGGACCTCGCCGAGAAACCACACGCCTACCGATGCACGGACCCGGCGACACATCAGAGAACGCTCCCTGATTCTCGAGATAAGTCACCAGCCGGAAGCACCAGCTATCGTGGCACCATCCCCGCACCTAATGCAATCCCGTGTTAGCGACACTGCTCTCCTTTCTCACCGAACAACGGCTGCTTGAGCGCCAAAGGGGACCTCCTGAGCATCGTGACTTAGGGGCTCTTACCGGACCCCGGGTCGCTCACCTCCTGGCCTTGACCACGGCATCGCGACCTGGCATACCAGCGACGGCTGAAGCCGCCTTGGGACTGGGACCTCTCGGCGCAGAGCACCAAGCCCTCGTGAGGTTCGAAAGGGAGAACTGAGCTAAGACGGAATGAGCAACTCGCACAATTCTACGACAAGGGTTATATTAACAAACAGGATCACAAGCACCTTACAAGCCCCCACGGGACGCGTCTTTGATTCCTCGCAGGGAACAGATCCTAAAAGGACGCTAACTACATGCGCCCCTGCAAAAGACGCCATCATCAATAGTGGGCCGTCAAGCACCAGCACCAACCTCATCCAGATCAGAGTCGGTGACGGCCTGACGAGCCCGCCCTGCTCCAGGAGCGGCGCCGGCTCGGGGGCTCGTAGCTGTCGTCGCTCGTCTCCGGAGTCGCGAAGAGCTCACCGGAGTCGCTGGACCCTCCGCCGCCTCCGCCGCCTGAGCAGCCGCCAAGGGAGCGGTCGGCGGGCCCAGTTCTCGCTGTAGCAGGGTCCCGACCACCTCTCCCGGGGCAGCACTCCAGCCGGCACCCATTCGCATCGAAGACTTTGAAGAACATCACCGAAGCACCGTTGTACTCCAAGTGGATCGCGAAGGCGCCTCTTTTCCTGCAAACCCGGGCGATTTCGCTCCAGCCTCGAGTCATGAAGACCTCGCCCGGGGCAACGGCCGCGACCTCTGCCTTGGTCGCGAGGGTGCTGCAGCCGGCATGCTGCAGCCAAAGCTCCAGGAGTTCTCCCTGCGGGATGATGGAGGCAAAGAAGGGAGGAAGGCGAATCCAAGACTGAGGAGGCATGGCGGCGTGGAGCATGAACTCTCGGGAGGAGCCCTCGGTGTGGACCCCAGGGGGGACGACCCACACCTTCATGACCCGTCGGCGTCGACTCCTTCAGAGCCCTCGATGTGGGCGTACAAGGGAAGCGGAAACCCCGGCGGTGGCCGCTCGCACCAGGGCCTCGACACCACCTGATGGGCCCCCTCGTCCCGGCCGCGGAGGGCGAGCTGTTTCTTTGGCGGGAGCGGGTCTGGTTCCTCTCGGGGGGCCTTTCCCTTCTCTGCCGTCGAGAACCGGCGGATCGAAGCCATCGCAGCAAGACGGAGCAAGGACCGAGAATAAGGAGAAGCAAGAAGGGATGGACTGGAAGGGCGCGTGCCATTCCGTACTTATGGCCGGCGAAGGCCAACCGCCGACCTCCACGATCGCAGGTAATCATGACCCACCTTGCATGCAGGGACTTGTCCAATCCGTGCAGTTGCCGAGGCACCGTGGGGAAGTGGAGACGCCCACGTCCAATCAACCGCCACGCGGCGCCCAAGGCCGCAGGCTGTTAGGGCCCGCGGTGCTTCGCCCTTGCCCTTTCGCCTCCCTGCACGGCCAAGTCCGGGCGCGCCTTGGGCCCGGGGGCTACTGTCGGTGTTCTGGGAACGGGGGTCCCCAGACTTGCCTGCCTGCGGCCTGCGGCGTGGCTCGAAGGGGGGCCTAGCGCGGCCCATCTTCATCAACACAGACCCAAGACCCTCGCGAGGGGCCAAGCCTCGCGGGGCGGATGACACAGAGCTTCCTCAGGCACGGCCTCATCAGGCTGGCTCGCGAGGAGGCGGAGAGATCAAGGCGGGGTACCTCACGAGATGCCCGTGACGCAAGCCATGACGACTAAGGGTGCCAGGCGGGCGCCAGCCCGCGCAGTGTCCTCCTTTCCTCTTTGGTGCAAAGGGAGCAAGCGCAGGCGAGAGCATCAAGCAAAGGCACTCGTTTCGATGCAATGAGACCAAGACCAGTCCAACGGCAGGGAGGAAGTCATTGTGGAGCCCAAGCCAGCGTCACCACCAGAGCCTTTGGCAGACGAGGACCAACTTTAGTCAGGATAAGTGTACCAGATGTTCCCCTTCAAAATGGCCAATTGTTGGCGCCCTTCCCGCTCAATATTTGGGAAGAGGCCCAGGGCCTTTGCCTATAAATAGGACTAGCCACCCTCAGGGTAGGGGGATCGAGAATTGGCCAACCTAGAAACAAGCTGGGATCGAAATCAGAGAGAGGATCGAGAAGAGAGAGAGAAGGGTGGTTGAACTCCTCCCAGCAGTTCATCGCCCCGACCAAGAGCAGACCCTCGCGAGGCTGTTCTTCCTTGTATTGCTCATCATCATCAGCCCAAGAGGCAATCCACCACACCACACACTGGAGTAGGGTATTACACCACAACGGTGGCCCGAACCAGTATAAACCCTGTGTCTTTTGTGCTGTTCTTTCCATAGCTTAGATCTTAGCGAGGCGGAGGGGTGTAGGTAGGTAGAAGGTGAAATCTCCGCGCGCACCCCAGTGCTCGAACCTCAAGTGTCTGTCGGAACCCGAAATCCGACAGAGCTGCATGACCACAACACCTGCATACTGTGAGGCACAATCCTTCTTTCTGAATTGTTCGGCCACGAGGAGGAGTACCTCATCTCGCATGGAGTGAACTGCAGATGCCGCTGGTGGAGCCCCATGCGCCCGCACCTCCCCTTGCCATGAGAGCGCTCCCCCGCCGCCGCTCGGCGTGGGTGAGGGGAAAGGAGAGATAGAAGTAACCGAGCAGCATGGGAGCTGCGACCGAGTTGCACAGGGGGTGGAGACCGAGCTACATAGGGGTGGGGCGGCACCCGAGCACCATGGATGAAGCCCTGGCCGGAGACCGCAATGAGGAGGAGAGAGATCGCCATGGCACGATCTGAACCTGGGAGGAGGAGAAGGCGGGGAGGCCCCATGCGATGGAGGGAGAGGAGTTGGCTCGCGCGAGGCCTTGCGGGACCTCGGAAACCAAAAAGTCCCCACAAAGAGCTGACGGTAGCTGGAACTACGTCGGTATTTCCCCGGAGAGGGAGGGATGATGCAGCACAGCGGCAGTAGGTATTTCCCTCAGTTATGAAACCAAGCTTATCGAACCAGTAGGAGAACTAAGTAACACAACGTAAACAGCCCCTGCACACAAATAACAACACCTCACAACCTGACATGTTAAAGGGGTTGTCAATCCCTTTAGGGTAACGGCGCGAGAAATTGGTGCGTGATGGTAACAAGGTTGTAATAGATTGGATAAATAGATCACAAATAAAATAAAGTGCAGCAAAGTATTTTTTGTATTTTTGGTTTAATAGATCTGAAAATAAAAGCAAGGAAAAAATAGATCACAAAGGCAAATATATGAGAAATAAGACCTGGGGGCCGTAGGTTTCACTAGTGGCTTCTCTCGAGAAAAATAGCAAATAGTGGGTAAACAAATTATTGTTGGGAAATTGATAGAACTTCAAATAATTATGACAATATCTAGTCAATGATCATTACAAAGGTATCACGTCCAAGATTAGTAGACCGACTCCTGCCTGCATCTACTACTACTACTCCACACATCGATCGCTATCCAACATGCATCTAGTGTATTAAGTTCATGGAAAAATGGAGTAATGCAATAAGAAAGATGACATGATGTAGAAAAGATCCGTTTATCTATATGGCGGTAGATATAGATCTCGTCTTTTTATCCTTAGTAGCAATGTTACATACATGTCGGTTTCCTTTCTGTCACTGGGATCAAGCACCGTAAGATCTAACCCACTACCGGGCACCTCTTCCCATTGCAGGATAAATAGATCGAGTTGGCCAGACAAAACCCAAATATCGGGGAAGAAATATGAGGCTATAAGAGATCATGCATAAAAGAGATCAAAGAAACTAAAATAATTTCATGGATATAAAAACATAGATCTGATCATGAACTCAAAGTTCATCGATCCCAACAAACACACCGCAAAAGGGTTACATCATATGGATCTCCAAGAGACCATTGTATCGAGAATCAAGAGAGAGAGAGATGAAGCCATCTAGCTACTAACTACGGACCCGAAGGTCTACAAAGAACTACTCACGCATCATCGGAGAGGCACCAATGGAAGTGGTGAACCCCTCCATGATGTTGTCTAGATTGGATCTGGTGTTTATGGACTCTACGGTGGTTGGATGAATATTACGTTGACTCCCTAGGGTTCTGGGACTTTTGGGGTATTTATAGAGCAAAGAGGCGGTCCGGGGGGTAACTGAGGTGGGCACAACCCACTAGGGTGTGCCAGGAGGCACGCCCTGGTGGGTTGTTCCCTCCTCGGGACTCCCCCCAGGTGCAACCAGGGCCCATCTGCTTCTTTTTTGCCCATAAAGAATCATCATAAATTTTCGTGCCATTTGGACTCCGTTTGATATTGATTTCCTGCGATGTAAAAAACATGGAAAAACAGGAACTGGCACTGGGCACTATGTCAATAGGTTAGTACCAAAAATGATATAAAATGACTATAAAATGATTATAAAACATCCAAGATTAATAATAAAACAACATGGAACAATCAGAAATTATAGATACGTTGGAGACGTATCAGCATCCCCAAGCTTCACTCCTACTCGTCCTCGAGTAGGTAAGTGATAAAAACAGAATTTTTGATGTGGAGTGCTGTTCATCAAGTCATATCATATTTTTTTCTTTATAGCTTGGACATTTGGACTTTTATGTGATTCAAAGCAATAGTCTAGTTTTGACATAATAATTTAGATACTCAAGCAGATCAACAAGCAACCATGTCTTTCAAAATATCAATGGTAAAATAAGTTATCCCTAGCCCATCATGCTCAAACATTGTGTTGACACATGAACACGTCACGTGTACCCTCGACGCCGGGGGTGATGCACCGCAGCTCACGTCGAAGGAGACACGACCGACAGCGCGATACGCAAGACAGTCGGCGGGCGCTTTTGTAGACCCAAAGCCCCGCTTGCCCGGGAGGGACCCCGTCAGGGCTTGCGGCGGCTATGGGCTGCTCCGGGTCAATTCACTCGCCCCTAGAGCCTCGTGGATCCGCAGCCCTCCAGCATGAAGAACTAGCGAAGAACGAGAAGAAAGATACAAGGGAGAGATAAAAAGTAGATGAACACGAAAAAGTAGTAGATTGATTTGTTCGATTGTGTGTTGTTTCAATCGGCCGTCACCCCCAGCATATATAAGAGGCGGCTGGACTTCCCGTACAAGCAAAGGATTCATCTAGGTTTTCCTTACAAGAAAATTACATTAATTCACGTCCAGAAACCCTAGTCAAATTCGGATTGGTTTTATCCGAACTTTCCAAAACTGTTCGGTTTAAACTGGCTGTACCTTGCGGGTCCTTTTTGTGGTGGTAAACGATCTCGGATGGAAACGAGTCCAAAAGAAATCTTGACCATTTCGACGAGACGAACAACTTTCATGTTGAACGTTTTTTCATAAGAGGTCATCTCGAGGGTCAAATCTCTCGCGCAAAACAGCTAATTATTCACGCAGCTCATCAGACATACCCACATATGTGTCTGGTTCCGGGCGTCATATTTTGCTCACTGGAGGGTCGCACTGTGCGGGCTCTAACTTTTGCATACGACCTCGGATTGGGATGATATTTATATCAAAATCGATTGTTTTGACGAGACGCACAAGTTCCATGTAGAACACTTTTCCACCCAAGATCATCTGAATAACCTTTTGAGTCCATCTTCAACTTCTTGTTCGATTGACTATCACAGCCTCCACCCCGGCAAGCTTTCCACGCCGGCAAGGTTTCTACCCGGCAAGCTTTCACACCGGCAAGGTTTCTACCCCGGCAAGGATTCCTCCCCGGCAAGGTTTCGCCCCCGGCAAGATTTCACACCGGCAGGCTTCCACACATGAACGAGCTTTCTGCGTCGGCAAGCTTTCCATGCCGGCAAGCCTTCACACACCGGCAAGGTTTTACCCCGGCAAAGTTTTCTCCCTGCCATGCTGCTTTATGATCGTGCCACTTTTGAGCGTCAACACATGCCCCCCTGTTTTCTGGCAGAGCTTGCGTGCCAGAAAATATTTCTTTTAAGCACGATGTCAACACTCCATCGGCTATGCATGCTGAGGATGATAATTTTTTATCGGCCATATGCTCAGGGTTGTTGTTGCTTGGGTAGATCCTCTTCATATAACAGATGTCACGAATGCCTTCAGGTAAGTTTCTCATGTCAATCCTGACTGGGCCTTTATCCAAATAATCCATGGGGATAGGAGAACCGTTCGGCGATACCAGCTGTCGAATAATTATGTCCATGCTCCTTGTCGGGGGTTTGGCGCGACATATGCCAACGGATGACTTATCATGGTGGGGGCGAGTAGAACGTCGCCAGTGCCTGGAAACGGGATGAGGCGAAGACATGCACGCCAGCGAATCTTACCCAGCTTCAGGGCTCTCCGGGGAGATAATACCCCAACTGCTGCTCTGCGGGGTCTCCGCATGATCACTATGGCCAAGTGTTTACACAGTTGCTCCTTGAGCTGTTTCTTAGAGGCAGGAGAGGGCAAGGCTAGCTCTCCCCTTCTATCTGGTATGGTCTAGAGCTACTGGGTTTTCCAACCCTTTGCATGGGTGCCCTGGGGGGTTTATATAGGCCTACCCCCCAGGGGTACAATGGTAATTCGACTGGGCGCGGGCCCAACCATTAGTGCCTCTGGCCTCTGATTTCTTCGCCGACTGCTGGGGCCCGCCGATTGGTGGGCCCCGCCGACTGGTCTGGTACGGAGCCGATAGGCCGCGTCCGCCGCGGGCGGGTCTTGCCGGCTACTGATTACTGTAGCCGTGCTTCTGATGACGCGGGCTTGGTCATGGGTTCGTGGCAACAGTCCCGCCGCCTGGCGGGCGATCACTATTGCCACTCCCCATCACATCTTGATTAATGGTGCATGGGGCCCAGGAGAGGGCTCGGCCGACTCCCCGAGCCGACTCCCGACGGATCCGACTGGCGGTCCTCTCGCCGTCTCCTAGGGTCTCAGTGACTGGTGGGACCTTCTGCTTCCGGGCCGTGCAGACAAGCTGTCGTGGGCGCAGGACTTGGTACTGTGGTGCTGATGTCAGGGCCGGCAGGGCAAGAGTGCCACGCCGCACGGAGATCTTCCCGAGTACGGCGTGTTGTGTGGCCATGCCTGCCCTTGGTAAGGGGTAGGAGTGGGCTTCAGTGTAGCCACGCCCCTGCCCTTGGTACGGTTTGTTGGAGTCGCCGGCCGACTCCCCAAAGCCGGCTTCTCTGGAAGTCGTCCCTGGGACTCGGCCATGAGCGGGCAGTCGGCCGCCCCGCCGTCGACTCCTCAGGAGGCGGCTCTTCGCCCTAGGGTCTTGAGGGGCGCAGCCTGCCCCGATGTCTTGAAAGGTTATGGGACTCGGGTTGGCCTACCCGTGGCCCATTACTCCGACAGTAGTCCCCGAAGCTGGTGAGGCGCCACGGACGATCGGCCGAGAAGCCTCAGCAGTTTCTCTTTCCGGGTGCTCAACACACGGTCTTTGATTGACTTCTGCCGGAGCCATCTAGAAGGAGTCGGACTTGTTCAACTCGGACTCACTCCATTCCGACTTGCTCAGTATTTCAAACGCCGCGGAGGGATTTTAAGTGGCGTGCTAGCTAAGCCTCCAGGCCGCCGCCCGCTCTTGGCCTGTCATGCGAGGGCACGTGGCCAGGCCGTCTTGCCAGCCTACGCGTGCGACGGGACAGGCCCATAGGCGGGGCCCGCCACTACCGTGCCTCGGCGCACGAGCGGATCCGCTGCGGCCCCGGTGGACGGTTGGGATTCCCGTGGAGTTACTGCGCGCAGTAACTTTACGTGGATCGTGGGGGTCGTGGGGTTGTGGGCGCAGTAAATTCCCACGTCCGCCCCCTCGGCTTCGCAGCCCACGGGGCTATAAGTAGGGGGAAGAGGGAGGCACGCGCTCCCCTCCTTCCCACTACTCCTTGTTCTCTTCCTCCTTGCTGCTCCTCACTCTCCTCCTTCCTCTTCTCTTCTTCGCTCCGCCGCACGCCCAAGCTCCAGCGAACGCTGCGGCGACAGCTCGCGATGAGTTCTTCCTCCGCTGCCGCGCCTCCCCCAGTGCGCTTCGGCACCTAGGACGGTTCCGAAGTTCATGAAGACCACATTGAGTTCCTCTGCCGGACCCGTCGGCTTCCCAGCGAGGATCGCGTGCATGTGCGTCTTGGCCAGAGGGGGAGATTTCCCCCGCACCGCAGGAGGGCGAGTGGGTCATCTTCCGCTCACACTGCCTGCGCGGGCTGGGGCTGCCGGCGAGCAGTTTTTTCCAGTCCTTCCTGGAGTTCTATGGTCTCCAGCCGCACCACCTCACCCCCAACGCAGTGGTCCTGCTGTCCGCCTTCGTGGCCCTGTGCGAAGGCTTCCTCGGAGTCCTCCCCACCCTCGATCTCTGGGGGGAGTTCTTCTTCTCCAATCTCAGCACCCAGGCCGCGGGCGTGCCGGCTCCGTGCGGCGCCTTCATCGTCGTGCAAAGATCGGAGGCCGACAATCCCTTCCCCTCCATCTCACTGATAAAGTTGGTGAAGATGTGGCAGAGATCCTACTTCTACGTGAGGAACGTCGCCACGAGGGGTGACTGGGTCAACCTGCCGGCTTTAGAAGCCAGCCCGCCGGCTGGGAGACTGCCCAACTGGTCGTACCGGGCCATGTCGCTGACGCCTGCGGGAGCCGGCGCTATCACGCGACTCCGAGTGCTGACACAGTCGGAGGGTCTGACTAGTCCGGACCTGCTAGCCGCCTTCGTCTCACGCCAAGTTCTCCCACTCCAAGGCCGCCCTCACATGATATGCCAGATGAGCGGGCACCGCGACCCGAGTCGGATCTGCACCAAGGACAAGCCTCACGAAGAGGTGGCCTTCATGGTGAACTACCTCTCGGACAGTAGGCTCCTGGAGGACTGGCGATTCGGCAAGGAGCCGTACTCCTGCGCCAACCCCCCGCCCGTGGTGAGTCGCCTTTCTTTTCTTTCTTTAGATTGTCTTCTTCTCGCCGAGTTTTGTTTTGACCAGTCGGCTTTGGTTAGAATCCCCTTCTTCATCCACCAGCCGGCACCTCGGGGCCGGCCCGTGAGTTCCTCGCCGACCGGGCGGAGAGCGACGTTGACGACCCCGATCTGGGGGCGGCGGCTCTGGAAGACGACGCCGAGGGAGGAGGAGGGACAGCAGGTGACTTCAGGCCTTCGGCTACCTTCGCCGACCGGCCTGAAGACAACGCTGAGGGAGAAGTTGCCCCTCGCCATCGGCCAGGAGCCAGCCAGCCCGGCGCGGGCTCTTCTGCCGCGCCAGGCGCTCCAGGCGGCGGGAAGAAGCGCAGGGCCGTGCCGACCTTGTTCGGCAGTCGGCCAAAGAAGCCCAAGGGCTCGGCTGCGGCGACCCGGTGGGATAAGGCAGCCGCGAAGGCCATTCGCTTCCGTAAGGAAGTGAAGAAGCCGCCGTTGGTCTCCGCGTAAGTATTCTGTCTTCAAAGTTTTATTCTTTCTTCGTGATTTGTCTGAGTCTCTGCTTGCCCCTCTTGCTTCAGGGCTCCCCTCTCTCTTGAGCGGGTTGCCGCCGCCTCCGTCATGGGTTCAGCGGAGACGTCTGCCACCACTCGGCGGATTGACCCCGCTGCTGACCTCCAGGAGGCGACGGAGCGGAATGCGCAGGAGAAGCGCAACGAAGAAGAGGCCCTCCGCCTGGAGAAGGCGGAGGCCGACAGGGCGGAGGTCTCCGCTAAGAAAAAACTAGCGGAGGCCAAAGCCGCCGCCGCGGCGAAGCAGCGGGCTGAGGAAGTCGCACGCCGCCAGTCGGTAGTGCTCGTCACCCAGTTGAACTCTGTGTTGCCGTCTCTGGAGTTCACGGGGCCAACTGGAGAAGCCGGCAGGGAGAATCCCATTGAGGAGAGGGAAGGCGGCGACCCCTCTACTCCGGACGCGAACGTTCCGCCGCCGCCTGTGCCGCCGTCTGAAGGCGCGCAAGGCGAGCAGCCAGCGGACCCTCCGGTGCCACCGACCGAAGACGAGGCCGTGGCGAGGCTACTCCTCCAAGTCGGCTCGCCAACATGCCGTCGTATGGAGAAGGCGACTTCGGCACCCCGCCCCCTGGAAGCCGGCACCGCCAGCTCGGCGGCCCCAGATGCCGAAGCGACGAGCGCCGCACCTATTGGGTGGGTGCGAGGAGACGGCATAGGGCCGCTGAACCGGGCGCTCCTGGACGTCCAGGCGAAGCTCCGTGCTGAGGGCGACGCTCTCCAGAGTTGCACCAAGGCGTTCCTAGCGTCGCGGGCAGCCGTCCAGGTATGTTTTTTTTCCTTTGGTCTTTGTTTTCTTGTTCCTCTCTGTGGGGGCGCGCCAGCGCACCCACTGGGTGTAGTCCCCGAGTTTTAGGCCGGCTGCTGAGCAGGCGGCCCAGAACTCCAATTGATGAACTTCTAGGTACTAACTTTGTCTGAAATGCTTGTCGCAGGATTACCACAACCTCCACGTCACTACCTTCAACCGTAATGTTGAAGAGCTTGGAAAGCGGACCGCCGACTTGGCGGAGAGCCGGAGCAAGTCCTCTTTTTTTTCTGCGGGGGCGCGCTAGTGCACCCGCGGGCTGTAGTCCCCGAGATTCGGGCCGACCGCTGAGCAGTCGGGCCGGATCTCCCCGGCGACCTACTTTATTGACGACTGTTATCTTTCTTCCTTTTCTTTAGGAGCCAACGCTACTCTTCAACAGCAGCTGAGCGAAGCCAACTCCGCCCTGCGCGCCAAAGAGGAGGAGTGCAGCAGGCTCGCCACAGAGCGCGATCTGCTGGCCACTCAGTTGGCAGAGCAGAAGGAGATGCTTGTGAATTCGCAGAGGGAGGCGGAGGAGACGGAAACTGCCCTCTTGGCCGAGTTCGCGAGCGAGCGCTCCTCCTGGTCTGACAAGGAGGCACTGCTGTCCTCTGGCTTCCATGAGATTGAAGACATCGTTGATGGTGAGTCTCTTTATTTTCTTTCTTCGAGCTGCCGATTTAAATCATGCCGACTCCTGGTTTTTGACTAGCTTCCTCGTTTCTTCGCGTCTTTGCAGACTTCTTCCCTGGGCAGTCACAGGCCGCCATCCAAGCCATCGAGGCCGGCCGTGAAATTCGGAGGGCGGAGGGCGCAGAGATCACCGCTGATGCCCCCCAAACTCTCGACGAGCACATCCTGAGCATCGAGGCTCGCCTCCGGCCGGCTCACCGGATGCTGCGCCAGCTTCAACGCGTCGGTGCCCAGGCGATTGCCGCCCTTTGGCCGGATATGCAGGCTCCGTGCACCCCCAGCCTAACGGCCAATTGGCTGGAGGTCGCGGCTGGTCGACTTGAGGCCTGGAAGGGCTCTTCGGCCCGGGCTGGAGCGTGCCGGGCCTTGGAGTTCGTCAAGGCGTGGTACTCGGGGCTGGATCTAGACCGGTTGGCCACGCTTCGGTCGGAGGCCCAACCGGAGCTGGCGGCTGCAGAAGATGCCCTTGTCAAACGTGCTGTGGCGATCGCTGAGTACACCGACACCAGTATCTTCGTCCCCGAGCGGTCTGAGGACGGCGAGGAGGTACCGCCAGAGTGGTTTGGGGTGAACCCAGACTACGGCGAAGACTCGGCAGAGGTGATTGGCTCCAGTGTCGAGGAGGAGGACGAGGCGGAGGATGGAGGCGAGGCGGAGGCACCAGAAGACAGAGCAGACGGCCAGCCTCAGCCCGACCGCGCCTCCAGCAACGAGCCGCGTGCGACCGAGTCGACTGCCGCCGGAGGTGATCAAGCTGAGACTAGCCAGCGGGCTGCCCCAACGCCTGACGCTGGCGCCTCCTCCGACCCTCTGAATCCGTCTGCTGCCTCCTAAGCTGCCGCTGTATCTTTTATTTTATCTGCTTCATTAGTCTTTGAAGAACTTGTTAATTCGCACAATTCCACCCGCGGGGTGTATCTTGAACCTCTACTCGACAATTCAGCCAAGGGCCTATGTTATGTAAATATATATATCTATATTTTCTTGCTCATTGTTCTTTTGGCTTTTTTCCTTTGCCGCTTTCTCTTAGTTGCCTGCCTTGCCAATCGGACAGCCGCTCTGCGAACTGTTGCTGGATCAAGTGCTAGGCTACTTTGGGAAAGCAAGTACTTAGCCGATTTCAAGATTTTTTTTGAGCAAGTTGGATAGGAAGCGGCAGTTCGACTATCCGAGAGTCGGTTTGTGAGACAGGCTGGAAGCCGTCTTGAGCTATGTTTTATGCTTTGAGTCCTTAGCCATTTTTCATGCGAATGCCCATTCTACCTTACTGCTGCCCACCGTACAGTCGCTCTGCGAGCTGCGGCTTCTGACAGGAGACGGTTTGGGCGTTTACACACTACTTGTCCGACTGTAGGAAGCATTTCATAGTGCAAGGCGGCAAGTCCCCAGGCCGATCTGTCGAGCCCGGTGCCATACGACATAAAAAGGAGTAACATACTTGCAGTCATAATTTTTATCATACGGACAAAAGAGGGCAGTCCCCGAGCTCGCCTCGGGGGGCCCGAAGTCTTGGTTCTTTAATACAAAAGTAGCGTGGTACATACTGCATCAGCTGTAAAACCTTCGGAGGAGATTTGCATTCCATGGCCGCTCTGTCTCCTTGCCGGAGTCATCCCTCTTGCATGCTCGGGGCTTCTGAGCGTCGATCAGGTAGTAGGAATCATTGCCCAGTACTTTGTTGATGATGAAAGGGCCTTCCCAAGGCGCCGACAGCTTGTGCTGGCCGGCTGTTCGCTGGATCAGCCGGAGCACAAGGTCGCCTTCTTGGAAAGATCTTGGCCTGACCTTCCTATTGTGGTACCGGCGCAGGTTCTGCTGGTAGATGCTGGACCAGCTGAGTGCCAACAGCCGGCCCTCTTCCAGCAGATCGACGCCATCTTGTTGTGCTTCTTCAGCTTCCTCCTCGGTGTACATGGTGACTCGTGGGGAGTCGAACTCTATGTCCGTTGGGATGACGGCTTCGGCACCATGGACGAGGAAGAAGGGCGTGAAGCCAGTTGACTTGTTTGGAGTCGTGCGCAGACTCTAGAGGACGGCTGGCAGCTCGTCGAGCTAACAGCCAGCCGAGTGCTCCAGAGGCTCGATCAACCGAGGCTTGATGCCGGACAGGATGAGGCCATTTGCTCGCTCCACTTGGGCGTTTGACTGCGGGTGGGCGACGGATGCTAGGTCCAGTCGGATGCCCTGTGTTGCGCAGAAACAGGCCAAGGCGCCTTTGGCAAAATTTGTGCCGTTGTCGGTGGTGATGCTGTGTGGTATGCCGGACCGAATTGTGATATCGGTGATGAAAGTCACGGCAGTTGGACCGTTCAGTTTCTTAATTGGCTTCGCTTCTATCCACTTGGTGAACTTGTCCACTGCGACAAGTAGGTGAGTTAAACCACCTCATGCTGTTTTGAATGGTCCCACCATGTCTAGACCCCAAACTGCGAAAGGCCAGGCAATGGGGATGGTCTTGAGCGCAGAAGCCGGCTGGTGCGGCTTAGAGCTGAACTTTTGGCATCCTTTGCATTTTCGGACCAACTCCTTGGCCTCTTCCAAGGCAGTCGGCCAGAAGAAACCATGCCGAAAGGCTTTGGCGATGAGTGCTCTTGAAGCCGCATGGTGGCCGCATTCGCCTTGATGGATGTCTTTGAGAATCGCTTGGCCTTGCTCTGGCTCTACGCAACGCTGGTAGACACCAGTGACGCTGCGCCTGACCAGCTCTCTGTTGACTATGGTATAGGCTGCTGCCCGATGTTGTACTTGCCAAGCTGAGGTCTCATCAGTTGGTAGCTCTTTGTTCAGCAGGAATTTGAGGATGGGCTGGGCCCATGAGGGTGCTGCTATTTCTTCGACTACCAGAACTGCGACTTGGACGAGGGCGGCTGGGCTGGGAGGCGGCGGGTTGGAGTCAACAGCCGCTTGCTGGGTTGATGAAGTCCCCAGGCCGACGGGCGCGGTCCTTGGGCCGAGTTCTAGAATCTTCGAGTCCACCACCGTAGTCCCCGAGCCGCGTTCCGCAGTCCCTGGGCTAGGCTCGACTGTGGCGGCTCCGGAGTCATCTACCGAGATCCTCGTGCCGCCTGCCGGGGCTCTGGAGTCGGATCCGACGTCTTCGGGAGGAGCCGGTATGAAGATGGAGTTTGATTCTGGCAAGGGCTTGATGGACGGCTTGAGAAGGCGTTGAAGGGCGACACCAGATGGTATTGCTTGGCGGGTAGAGCCAATTTGCGCCAATGCATCTGCTTGGTCGTTGTCATTCCTTTGTACATGAAGGAACTCGCATCCTTCGAAATACCCGCTGAGTTGTTGCACGAGGAACGGTAGCTCACCATGTTTGCATCTTTCGCGTCCTAGTCGCCGGGTGATTGCTGGACCACTAAGTCCGAGTCACCATAACACAAGATCTGGCGGATGCCAAGCTCTTTGGCAAGCCGGAGCCCGTGAATGAGCGCCTCGTACTCGCAGACGTTATTGGAGGCGGCAAAGTGGATTTGCAGCGCATACTTGAGCTTGTCGCCTTTGGGAGAGGTGAGGACGACACCGGCTCCCAAGCCAGTGCGCATCTTGGAGCCGTCGAAATGCATCCGCCAATGGGTAGAATCAGGTGCTGGAGGCAGGTACTGGGTCTCGGCCCAGTCGACGAGGAAGTCGGCCAGTGCTTGTGATTTGATAGCGGTGCGGGGCTGGTAGTACATGGTGTAAGGAGCCAGCTCTATGGACCACTTGGCCACTCGACCAGAAGCATCTCGGCTACCGATGATCTCGGCAAGTGGGGCCGTGCAGACCACCGTGATTGGATGCTCTTGAAAGTAAGGCTTCCATTTCTTGGCAGCAAAGTGTACGCCATAGCACATCTTCTGGTAGTGGGGGTAGTTCTGCTTGGAGGTCGACAGTACCTCGCTCAGGTAATATACTGGTCTCTGGAAAGGCAGTGCCTTGCCTTCCTCCTTACGCTCCACTACAATGACTGTGCTGACTACCCGGCTGGTGGCGGCGATGTATAGGAGCATAGGTTCCTTGGGAGTCGGAGCCGCCAGGACAGGCGGAGTAGTCAACATCTTCTTCAACTGGTGAAAAGCTTCGTCCGCCTTATGGTTCCACTCAAAAAAAGTGGTCTTCTTCATGAGTTGGTATAAGGGGAGAGCTTTCTCGCCCAGCTGACTGATGAATCGGCTGATGGACGCTAAGCAGCCGGTGAACTTCTACACATCCAGCAGTCGGCTTGGTACCTCCATTCTCTCGATGGCCTTGATTTTCACTGGGTTGCATTCTATGCCACGTTCAGAGACCAGGAAACCTAGCAGCTGGCCGGCTAGTACTCCGAAGACACACTTCTCGGGGTTGAGCTTGATCTGGAACCGGCGCAGGTTCTCAAAGGTCTCCTTGAGGTCTTCCAGCAGTGTTCCACGCTTTTCCGTTTTCACCACTACGTCGTCCATGTAGACGTGGGCGTTCCTGCCGAGCTGCTTGAGGAGACACTTTTGCATGGAACGCTGAAAGGTGGCGCCGGCATTCCTCAAGCCGAACGTCATGGTGAGGTAGCAGAATGCTCCAAACGGCATGATGAAGGCGGTCTTCAATCTGTCAGCCGGGTTCAGCTTGATCTGGTGATATCCTGAGTATGCATCCAAGAAACTCAACAACTCGCATCCGGTTGTGGAGTCTATCACCAGGTCGATTCTTGGTAGAGCAAATGGGTCCTTGGGGCAGGCCTTGTTGAGGCTCGTGTAGTCAATACACATTCGCCATTGCTTGTTCTTCTTTAGTACCAGGACCGGATTTTCCAGCCACTCTGGGAAGAAAACTTCCATAATGAAGCCGGCTGCTAGGAGTCGGGCTATCTCTTCTCCGACAACTCTTCTCTTTTCTTCTGATAAGCGGCGCAGGGGCTGCCTGACCGGCTTTGCATCAGATCGGACATGTAACTTGTGCTCTGCGAAATCCGTCGGTACACCTGGCATGTCTTTGGGGGACCATGCGAAGATGTCCCGATTCTCATGGAGGAAATAGACGACCTCGCCTTCCTATTTGCTGTCGAGGTTTGCACCTACGACGGCGTACCTCTCTGGGTGCTCCGGATCCAAGGGTATCTTCTTTGTCTCTTTGGCCGGCTTCAACGAACCCTCAGCCTCCGACTCTTTTGGGCTGGGCGATACCTCAGGCTGCTTGCCGGCCATCGCCACAACTCGCTCAAGGAGCCACTTCTCAGCCGCGATTACCAGGGACTCGGCCAGCCGACTGCTCTTAGCTGCACAAGCAGACGACTTCCGATAGTCGCCTGCCACAGTCAGAATTCCCCTGGAACTGGGCATCTTCATCTTGAGGTAAGCGTAGTGGGGGACCGCCATGAACTTGGCCAAGGCGGGTCGGCCAAGTAGCGCATGGTATGGGCTCTCAAGGTCCACCACCTCAAACCAAACAGACTCTCTTCGGAAGTGATCTTTGTCCCCAAAGAGGACGTCCATCAGGATCTTGCCGATCGGCGAGCAGGAAAGCCCAGGTACAATGCCGTGGAACACTGTCCGGCTGCTCTGAAGCTGTCTTTGCTTGATTCCTAACTTCTCCATGGTATCCTTGTACAGGATATTGATGCTGCTACCCCCGTCTATCAGAACTCGCGAGAAACGCGTGGCCCGTTTGTCAATAGCAAAGGTGGCGTCCAGGACCAAGGTGTAGGAGCCCGGACTCGGCATCACTTCTGGGTGGTCAGCCCTGCTCCAGCTGATGGGCTTCTCAGACCAGTGCATGAACTCTGGCGTCTCTGAGGCTACTGCGTTCACCTCTTGTCGCTCCAGCCGCCTGCTGCGTCGATCATCAGCCATACTGGTGAACACCATGTAGGATTCATGTTCTTCAGGGTATTCGTCTTGTACTGCACCGACTGGCCTGACTGCCGGCTGCTGGGGCGAAGGCGGAGGCGGCTGCCCAGCAGGCGGGGGTGGCAGGAGGCCGTCTCCCTTGGCGATCCTGGTGAGCAAGTGGCACTTCCGGGTGGTGTGATTCGACGGCTTTGCGCCACTGTGGAACTTGCAAGGTCCATCCAAGGTCTGCTCATAGGAGAAGGCCGGCAACCAGTTAGGCTTGCCGCCTTTCTGTCGCTTGGGCGGAGGCTGCTCTTCTAGCTGCTGGGCTTCAACGGTCGTGACCTGCCGGCTGCTGGAAGCCGGCTGCGGGGCCTTGCGCTTGTTGTCGCCCTGCTGTTGTCGCCGGCCGGGGTCTGCCGCCGAAGTTCTTGGAGCTTGAGGAGCCACTTTGCCAGTTGTGCTGATTTGAATTTCCGCCTTCATGGAGGAGTCGGCCATGGCGTACTTGTCCGCTATGATCAGCAGCTCGTCGAGGGTTTCTGGCTCGTCGCGGAGGAGCTTGTGCTTGAGGAGGGTGCCTTCTCGGCACCCGGCTGTGAAGTACTCGATGGCCTGCACCTCGTGCACGCCCTCGCAGGAGTTCCGGAGCTCAGCCCAACGCGTGAGGTAGTCACGAGTCGACTCGTCAGGACCTTGCACGCACAAGGAGAGCTGGCAAGGCTTGGGAGGACGCTTGTACGTGCTGGTGAAGTTGCGGACGAACGCTTCGGTGAAGTCGACCCAGCTGTTAATGCTGCGGGGCTTTAGGCTGTTCAGCCATGTCTGGGACGTGCCCTGGAGCATGAGCGGAACATACTTTACGGCGACACGCTTGTTCCCGTTTGCTATGCTGACAGCCGTAGAGTAGTCGACTAGCCAGTCTTCCGGCTTCACGGAGCCGGTATACTTGGGCGTGTCTCTTGGGAGCATGAACCCTCTGGGAAAGGGCTCGTCCCGAATGCGGGGACCGAAACAAGGCGGACCCAGCTCGTCTTCTTCTTCCAGCGCCAGGGACCGGTGAAGTCGGTCGATCCGGTGGCGGGCATCATTCTCTCCAACTCCCTCTCGGCGGCCAAGGCGGTCACCGAGAGTCGGATGGTTAACAGGCGGTGGGGAGACTCGCCTCTCCTTACGGGGAGGGGGAGGCGGACAGTCGTCCCGTCGTTCCACTGCTCTCGGGCGGCCATCTCGGTCGCGCTCTATGCTAATGCGAGTCCGACTGTGTCTGACAGCTGGCTCTTTGTCCTTTCTTCCTCGGGCGCCGCCATTCGGAGTCCGAGACGTCGCGCCTTGATCTCGGTGCGGGTCGTCGTTTGGCCGCTGCGGCGCCTCCGTGCGGCAGCCGGGCTTGTTCTGCGCGGCGGCCGCGTCGAGGAGCCGCTGGACACGCTCCATCATGAGGCGGCGCTCTTCGCCCTCGAAATTGTCCAGCTCATCCGCCGCTGCCTGAGCGGCTCGAATGTTCTCCACAGGCGTCGCGTACACAGGGCGGCTTGCCCCAAACAGGTCGGCGATGGCTACGCCGCGCTGCTGGACCGCGCCAAGGCGGCTGGGCCCCGCTGGGGCCGGCGAGCCGCCAACAGCGCGATCCATCTCTCACCGGTAAGCTTCTGACAAGCGTCTCATGCTGGCCAGCTTCTTCGCGCCTTCAACGAGCTGAAGGCGGCGCGCTTCTAACGTCTCTGCGTCAGCATCTTCCGGAATGGGTGCAGTTAGGTCTTGCAGCGCCGCGCCGAGTGAGTCAGGCACTCCTCCGCCAGGGAACTCGTCATGACTGATGACTAGCACCTCAGTGACGGTGCTTCCGTCGCTCTCTGCGTGAGGGAGAGGTCCGTCGTAGACCACCACGTTGGTGGGGAACGCGTCGAGCGACGCGGTGTCGGAGTCGACCGGCATCGGGTCGGTGGAGCCTACGGACTCCAAGTCTACGGCAGGCCCGCCAGAAACGTGGAGTTGATCGAGGAGGCCCGCGAGGAGGTTCTCGGGGCCGCCCGTGCCTGCGTCGGACGCAGGTTCGTCGGAGAGGCAGACCTCGCCGACAAGTTCGGCCAAGGAGCCGGCTGCGTAGGCGATCTCAAGGGTGTGCCTGGCTGGCTACGCTCGCCAGGGAGGAAAAGGGTTCCAGTCCAGAACAGATCTCCGGACGGCGGTGCACCAGGCCCCACGGTGGGCACCAAATGTCGAGGGTTTGGTGTGACATGTGCCAACGGATGGCTTATCATGGTGGGGGCGAGTAGAACATCGCCGGTGCCTGGAAACGGGATGAGGCGAAGACATGCATGCCGGCGAATCTTACCCAGCTTCAGGGCTCTCCGGGGAGATAATACCCCTACTGCTGCTCTGCGGGGTCTCCGCATGATCACTACGGCCAAGTGTTTACACGGTTGCTCCTTGAGCTGTTTCTTAGAGGCATGAGAGGGCAAGGCTAGCTCTCCCCTTCTATCTGGTATGGTCTAGAGCTACTGGGTTTTCCAACCCTTTGCATGGGTGCCCTGGGGGTTTATATAGGCCTACCCCCCAAGGGTACAATGGTAATTCGACTGGGCGCGGGCCCAGTCGTCAGTGCCTCTGGCCTCCGATTTCTCCGCCGACTGCTGGGGCCCGCCGATTGGTGGGCCCCGCCGACTGGTCTGGTACGGAGCCGAAATGCCGCATCCGTCGTGGGCGGGTCTTGCTGGCTGCTGATTACTGTAGCCGTGCTTCTGATGACGCGGGCTTGGTCATGGGTTCGTGGCAACAGTCCCGCAGCCTGGCGGGCGATCACTATTGCCACTCCCCATCACATCTTGATTAATGGTGCATGGGGCCCAGGAGAGGGCTCGGCCAACTCCCCAAGCCGACTCCCGACGGATCCGACTGGCGGTCCTCTCGCCGTCTCCTAGGGTCTCACTAACTGGTGGGACCTGCTGCTTCCGGGCCATGCAGACAAGCTGTCGTGGGCGCAGGACTTGGTACTGTGGTGCTGATGTCAGCGCCGGCAGGGCAACAGTGCCACGCCGCACGAAGATCTTCCCGAGTACGGCGTGCTATGGCCATGCCTGCCCATGGTAAGGGGTAGGAGTGGGCTTCACTGTAGCCACGCCCCTGCCCTGTCCCCTTCGATGAGGTCATGGGTTTGTTGGAGTCGCCGGCCGACTCCCCAAAGCTGGCTTCTCTAGAAGTCGTCCCTGGGACTCGGCCGTGAGCGGGCAGTCGGCCGCCCCACCGTCGACTCCTCAGGAGGCGGCTCTTCGCCCTGGGGTCTTGAGGGGCGCAGCCTGCCCCGATGTCTTGAAAGGTTACGGGAGTCGGGTTGGCCTACCCGTGGCCCATTACTCCGACACTCCTCAAAGGAAGCATCAACTATTCTGTGACTCAACTCATTATTGATCAAAATGCTCCGTCAAGCCTCCGCCGAACAACGTCTGTCTCAGAACTTGGATCATGCAGATAAGAGATATTTTCTCCAGCCGGCCATATGACTCGCACTAGATCCGTCAGTGGCCGAGTCAACTCTAGAGTCAGTTGTAACTCCTCTTGGACCGACTTTAATAGTAAGTCGGTTGTGAACTTGCCCTACACAAGTCGACCACACAAAGCATCAGTTGTAATAACCAGATGTGTATTGCACTAATGCGTTTGGCGAGTCAACAAGTTCAACATTTGTGTGATTCGTCGATGCATATAAAGATGACATCTGTTGGACAGTTGGCAATGAATCATTGTGAACCTCTATTTACGCAACCCTGTAGTGACTAGAAGTCCTGTAGCACGAATAGCAAAGCATATTCGGCCTGATCTTCGGTCTCTTGAGTCAACATTGCCTCGCTCCCCGAGTCAACAGACCTTTGTTCATTTCGGTGACTCACTTTCTCCGGATCCTGCAATCAACCAACAACAGGAGTCGACAACTTTTGCTGCACTAGACCCTCGTATAGTGGCCGAATAATTAGTCGGCCTTCCAGTGTTGGCAAAACTAAGAATTGGCTTTGGGAATATGACATACACCACAACGAACACGATTAGCCGGATGCCAGCTTTGTCAACACAATGTACTCTTAGGGCGTTATGCAAATATCTGCCAAACGTCTTATCTCATAGGACCTGGATAACCCGTCCACCAAAGTGTGAATAACCGAAATAATTCAGATGTTTCAGCTGGGGATAAGCTCCGGGACGCTGGCTTTGATGGAACGGTCGAAGAACATGGACGATGTGCCGTTTGGAGTCTCGTATAGTGACATGAAAATCATTGTTTTCGCCTACCGGCTTCACGCTTGTCCTCCCTTACTCTTGCTGGCTTCACAACAGGACCTGGCACATCATTCTCGCCTTGACGGCTTCCCTTGGGGACCCATGCCATATTCCTCTTCTCCAACTCTTTGGCCCTGAGCCGCTTTAGCTTTCTTTCTTGCCAATGTGATAAGCCAAGTGAGCATCCCGGCTGTGATTTTGTTTTGTGCACTAGCAACACTTTCCTGACAATTGGCACCTCTGGCTTGGCCTGTCCAGACTCGATGATTGGGTCCTTGAAAGTTACCCGCTTCACTTCCTTTCCCTTAGTAGCCAACGTAGACCCGGCTGGCTTTTTGTCGTCCGGAGTCGGATCTGAAACAGCACACTTTCGGCCATCCTTTTTTACTCGGTACACTTGCTTGACCACGTCCATCTTCTTTGCTGACTCCCAGACTGTTTCTTTTTGGTTGAGTCGGTCTTTCACATGTGGTTGTTGAACAAATGATGATCCTCTCGGAGCTGCATAATTTTGGTTATGTGGTTTAGAATATGATGGACGGTGTGCCCTTGATTTATACTTGTTCCATGATTGATCTGAATAATAGACAACATGGGGAGGTATCCATGACATCAGCATTGGTGGCCCAAAAGGAGGATATGGAGTATGTTTGCTCAACTTCTTCCTTCGCCAATCCCGGTCCTCAAATTTATGCCTTAGGGGTGACTTCGATGCTTTTGTTTCACTCGGCCGATAAGCACTCTTTGCCTCACTTATCTTCTGATATTTTTCTAATAACTGCGCGAAAGTGACTTTCGGCTTTTTACCTTGGTGCTTACCATTGCCTTTGCTTTCTTTAACTGTGCGTCCATCGGTCTTTGAATTTTCTTGTTGCCCCCGGTGCTAGATGTCGCCATTATAGCTTTGATGGAATTCCCATCTTCAAGATTGTTGTTGATGCACTTTTTAACCATATCCTTGCTCGAAGACTTGACCCCATCATCATTGGTGTGTACCTGTTGACCTTTAGGTGAATCGGCTTGAGATAGCCGAGTCAACATTTGATCGCCATCAAAACTGATCTGATCCGACTGGTCATATGATCGTGCCTCAACAAACTTCAATCGTCTCGATTGTGTGGCTTGATGAATCATGTTGTTGTCTTTGATATTCTCTTCAAACAAACATTGCATTTGTTCTTGTCCTGATGGCTCAACATCGTGATCAATTATAATAGGATTAGTCGACGATGCACCAATGATGTGATCACCTATGCCCGGACTGAAGGTACACTGCTCGTCCATTAACTGATACTGTGATACTAGCCCTGAAACAAAACAACCGAGCAGTGCTGGCTTAGCGTCATCCAACTCGGCTATGCATTGATTTTCATCCTCTTTCCTGATGCTTTTGAATCGGCTTTGAAGGACTTTGGACCTGGCTTTATGTTACTGCAACCAAAATAATTACAGAATATACGTCTCATCCGAGACCAAATGTTAGCCAAGCATGAAACAAACAAAGTTGTCCATATGAATACAAAGTTCAGTTGGCATGACAGGAACAACTTTGGTTTTGATAAGTTGTCACTATTAGCCTCTATGAATGATACCATGTTTTGACTATCATGATTAGTGACAAGATCATTCCTAACAAATAGATTACTCATTTCAATTGGTCTTTCAAAATTAATTAGAATCTTACTAATAGGTGCATCAACAATATGATTTTGACCGAATCGAAAATTGAGTAAACTATCTGCTAGGTGTACCTTTGTGAAGACGTTGGAAGGAGAAGATGGTTGCACCACTGGAACAATACATTGCTCCACTTCTGAATAATTCTCCAACGCCTCTTCCTCTTTTTCTGGATCTCGTGCCTCATCACTCAGATTGCCTGAGTATATTTCACTCGAATTGCCCGAGTATATTTCAGTCGGATTGCCCGAGTGGATGTCACTCAGACGCTCTTTATCAGTTGAACTTTGCTCGACCGCATTTTCTTGGTCTTGATGCTCATCGTTATCTTTAGCACGAAACTCATAGGGTAGCATGTAAGCTCCCTTACATCCAGAAAAATCGAGCACAACCAATTTGTTACGTTTGTCGTTCCTTTGCTCAGCGAAGCTTGCATTTTCTATTTTGGTACACGCGGCAATAGTTGGCTTAATGTACTCGGCTTTAGACGGCGATGCACTCGTCTGGAACGATGCAACGAGCTCGGCCTTAAACATCTCAGCGCTCAATCCGGTTTCAACCGAATCCACCGTATTAGCCGAATGAATCCCTTTTTGCTGGTTTGCTTGCAAAGCTTATTTTTCATCTTGCCTCAAAAGTAGAGAAGGGCCAACATGGTTGCTACATGGAGGAAGGCACTTAATGTATTCTTGCAAATATCCCTCTCCATGCTTCTTCTTGAGTGCTTCGTAGGCCTGTCGATATTCTGCTGGTAATTCCTCAAGGGTAGGTGTAGTAAATTCATTGACTCTATTCCCTGTGAGCTTTGGCTTGATCTTGTCCACTTGGGCCAGATATTTTTCTTTAAACTCAACCCTGCTTGGATTGGCTTGCCCCCCAATACTTTTAGGATCTTTCGGCAATGAATTAATGTTGCCGAAATTTTGCGCTTGTATGGGGGGTGTATAACATGCTGCAATGATAGGTGAAGGCATGTGCATCGTTGTTGAATATTTTCTCTCGACAATTTGATCAATCGGCAACACTTCGTCTTCCTTCAAAACTCTAGCTCTTATTGCCTCATAATCAGGAACCAATCCCTTGTCGTGTTGCTCAAGGCAAATAGCACTAATCTTCTTATTTTGGGCTAAAATTTTTAATGCAGCCAGAGCCACCTCATCTCCTGCAATATTAGGCACATATGCTCCTATAGAATCTCCATTCACTTGGACATGACCGTGAAGGTGAGCCGAGTCATGAATATTTTTAGTTTCATACGCCACTGAACAATTAATCTGACAAGGTGTAGTATATGATGTTTGAGGATAACCGGCCAAATGGCTAACAGAAGCATGGCCGATTCCCCCATTCATCGGCATGTTTGGGGATGAACCCGCATATTGTGAGTCGGCTGCCGATGGATACAACTTTGAGATGCCCTCCTGTACATGAGGTGTCCTATATTGATCACTCGAACAAATTGTGTTGTTCACCGGCATATTGAAAGATGTTACCGATGCATGAAAGTTCAGATTCATAAGTTGCATGTCACGATTTTGTAAATTCCAAGTTTCTCCAACAGAATAACTAGTCGGCCTTTCCTCATTAGGGCTGGCCAACATCACATGTCCGTTGAAAGATCTAGCAACATCAACATAATGGCTATTTGCATCTACGCAAGGAGATTGATGATACATGTTACCGTTGTATATTGCAGCCGCTTGATGACGCTCTCCTCGTAGCAAGAACATGCTAGAGACTGTTCAAAGCTTCGTCCCCAGCGGAGTCGCCAAAAAGTGTGTTGACACACGAACACGTCACCGTGTACCCTCGACGCCGGGGGTGATGCACCGCAGCTCACGTCGAAGGAGACCCGACCGACAGCGCGATACGCAAGACAGTCAACGGGCGCTTTTGTAGACCCGAAGCCCCGCTTGCCCGGGAGGGACCCCGTCAGGGCTTGCGGCGGCTATGGGCTGCTCCAGGTCGATTCACTCGCCCCTAGAGCCTCGTGGATCCGCAGCCCTCCAGCATGAAGAACTAGCGATGAACGAGAAGAAAGATACAAGGGAGAGATAAAAAGTAGATGAACACAAAAAAGTAGTAGATTGATTTGTTCGATTGTGTGTTGTTTCAATCGGCCGTCACCCCCAGCATATATAAGAGGCGGCTGGACTTCCCGCACAAGCAAAGGATTCATCTAGGTTTTCCTTACAAGAAAATTACATTAATTCACGTCCAGAAACCCTAGTCAAATTCGGATTGGTTTTATCCGAACTTTCCAAAACTGTTCGGTTTAAACTGGCTGTACCTTGCGGGTCCTTTTTGTGGTGGTAAACGATCTCGGATGGAAACGAGTCCAAAAGAAATCTTGACCGTTTCGACGAGACGAACAACTTTCATGTTGGACGTTTTTTCATAAGAGGTCATCTCGAGGGTCAAATCTCTCGCGCAAAACAGCTAATTATTCACGCAGCTCATCAGACATACCCACATATGTGTCTGGTTCCGGGCGTCATATTTTGCTCACTAGAGGGTCGCGCTGTGCGGGCTCTAACTTTTGCATACGACCTTGGATTGGGATTATATTTATATCAAAATCGATCGTTTTGACGAGATGCACAAGTTCCATGTAGAACACTTTTCCACCCAAGATCATCTAAATAACCTTTTGAGTCCATCTTCAACTTCTCGTTCGATTGACTATCACAGCCTCCACCCCGGCAAGCTTTCCACGCCGGCAAGGTTTCTACCCGGCAAGCTTTCACACCAGCAAGGTTTCACCCCGGCAAGGTTTCTACCCCGGCAAGGATTCCTCCCCGGCAAGGCTTCTACCCCGGCAAGATTTCACACCGGCAAGCTTCCACACATGAACGAGCTTTCTGCGCCGGCAAGCTTTCCACGCTGGCAAGCCTTCACACACCGGCAAGGTTTTACCCCGGCAAAGTTTTCTCCCTGTCATGCTGCTTTATGATCGTGCCACTTTTGAGCGTCAACACATTGATCCATTCATGAAACACACTCGAATATTAACTACACCCAATACTTGAGCACGATCATATTGCCTCCTAGTTGATGCTTTTTATGAGAGAAGATGGAGACTCAAATTTCAAAATAAAAATTGCATACAGTAAAAGAAAGTCCCTTCGCAAAGGGAAGTAGGGATTTGTAGAGGTGCCAGAGCTCAAAGCAAAAAATTTGAGATAAAACATTTTGGGAGGTGTACCCATCCCACCAACGAAAATGACTTAGAGTTCCGAACACTTTCCATGCTAAATATACCATAGGTGGTTCCAAAATAGAAAATAAAGTTTATTCCTTTTTCCACCATAACTTCACTTTCCATGGCTAACCGTATCCATGGGTGCCTCCATACCAACACTTTCCAATGGAATTTTATTATTTGACAACATAAAGTAAATTCTTTTTTTTGCATTTCAGGACTGGGCATCCCTAATACCTTTGCCTTACTCTCTTGCAATGACAAGTGAATTAAACACTCATCTTGGAGAATAACACATCTTAGCATGGAAAATATTAGCCACCCGTTACTATTCCAATATTAGCCACCCGTTACTATAACCTCGTAAGCAAGCATTAAGCATAATTAACACCGAATAATGCACCAAGTAGGATATAATTTGCATTGCATGACTATTGACTTTCGTACTTGCATAGGGAATCACAAACCTTAACACCCATATTCTTACTAGAACACAATTACTCATCAACATAACTCACATATCACATCATCATATCTCAAAACTATTACTAAGAATCAAGTTTGTATTGTCCAATGATCTTCATGACAATTTCTTTACTTTATCCTTATTGGATATCTATCACTTTTGGACTAATTTTCATGAGTTTCTTTTCATAAGCTCAACCAAATATAGGTGAAGATCATGAGCATAACAAATTTTCTTTCTCTCAAAATAATTTAAGTGAAGCAAGAGAGAATTTCTTACTAAGAATCAAGTTTGTATTGTCCAATGATCTTCATGAAAATTTCTTTACTTTATCCTTATTGGATATCTATCACTTTTGGACTAATTTTCATGAGTTTCTTTTCATAAGCTCAACCAAATATAGGTGAAGATCATGAGCATAACAAATTTTCTTTCTCTCAAAATAATTTAAGTGAAGCAAGAGAGAATTTCTTCAAAATTTTACTAACTCTCAAACAACTCTAAGTGAAGCAAGAGAGCATCTCTTCAAAAATACTAAGCACGCCGTGCTCAAAAAGATATAAGTGAAGCACTAGAGCAAGTCCAAGCTCATAAAAGATTTAAGTGAAGCATAGAGAGCAATTCTAACAAGTCATGACATAATTTTGGCTCTCTCAAAAAGGTGTGTCCAGAAAGGATTTATAACTTAAAACACAAAATAAAATAAGCAAAGACACATATCATACAAGACGCTCCAAGAAAACACATATCATGTGACGAATAAAATTATAGTCTCAAGTAAAATACTGATAGTTGTTGGAAGAAAGCGGGGATGCCACTCGGGGGCATCCCCAAGCTTAGTTGGTTGCTCATTCTTGGATAATAGCTTGGGATGCCGGGGCATCCCCAAGCTTAGTCTCTTACATCCTTCCTTCATCCATCGTAAGATAACCCAAAACTTGAAAACTTCAATCACACAAAACTCAACAAAACCTTCGTGAGATCCGTTAGTATAAGAATAATAAATCACCACAATAAGTGTTGTATCAAACCAATTCATATTTTTTTGCATTATATCTACTATATTACAACTTTTCTATGGAAAAAACTCATCAAAGAAAACCATAGAGCCATCAAAATAAGCACACAACACAAAGAAAACAGAATCTGTCAAAACAGAACAGTCTGTAGCAATCTGACTATCTCGAATACTTCTGTAACTCCAAAAACTCTAAAAAATTAGGATGATCTTAGAAATTAGTGTATTGATATACTGAAAGTGGAATGGGTATTTTATCGCTCTCTGGTAAAAAACTAAAATTAATTTCGTGAGCGAAAACTTTCTTTTTTTCCAGCAAGATCAAACAACTATTGCCCAAGAAGATCCTAAAGGCTTTACTTGGCACAAACACTAATTAAAATATAAAAAACACAATCATAACAGTAGCATAATTGTTCTAACACTCAAGAACAGGAAGCAAAAAGCAAAAAAAATTATTAATTGGGTTGCCTCCCAACAAGCGTTATAGTTTTACGCCTTAGCTAGGCATAAAGCAAGGATCTAAGTTTTGTCATCTTTGGTTCGAGATCCATAAGATGACATCATGATTGATTCATAAGGTGGCTTAATTCTAGTTCTAGGAAAGTGTTCGATACCCTTCCTAAAAGGAAATTGGAACTTTATATTGCCTTCTTTCAGATCAATCACGGCACCGATAGTGCGTAAAAACGGTCTACCGAGAATAATTGGACAAGACGGATTGCAATCAATACCAAGAACTATAAAATCTATGGGCACATAATTCCTATTTACAAGAATAAGAACATCATTAATTCTTTCCACATGCTTTTTAATAGTAGAATCGACCAAGTGCAAATTCAAGGAACATTCTTCAAGATTGGTAAGACCAAGCACATCACATAAAGATTTCAGAATTGTAGAAACACTAGCACCCAAGTCACACAAAGAAAAACACGCATAATTTTTACTCTTAACTTTGATAGTAGGTTCCCACTCATCATACAATTTTCTAGGAATTGAAACTTCCAATTCCATTTTTTCTTCAAGAGCTTTCATCATAGCATCAACAATATGTTTAGTAAAAGCTTTATTTTCTTCATAAGCATGGGGTGAATTTATCATGGATTGCAACAAATAAATACAATCAATCAAAGAGCAACTATCATAATTAAAGTCTTTGTAATCCAAAAGAGTGGGTGCATCACTAGCTAAATTTTTGACCTCTAGTCCCTTTTTCATCATTCTTAACTTTACTAAACAAGGAATCAATAGAAGAAACACCAATCATTTTAAGATCTTCATCACTTTTGCAAGAATAATCACTAGAATTTTTTTCTTCCAAAAATTCTCTTTTAGCTCTAAGCATAGCAGTTCTTTTCTTACTTCCATCCATATAAACATAAAGAGCTTTAATTGATTCATCTAGTTTAGGCACAAAATTTTTCGTCTTGAGATTTTCCACATCCTGAGCAATTCTATCAACACTTCTAGACAAATCATCAATTTTGTTCAACTTTTCTTCTATGGAAGTGTTGAAAACTTTTTGTGTGTTGATAAATTCTTTAATATTATTCTCAAGGTCACAGGTGTTCCTATTATTATTATAAGATTGATTTCCATAGGAATTACCATAATTATTAGAGGAATTACTAGGAAAAGGCCTAGGATTAATATTACCTCTATAAGCATTGTTGTTGAAATTATTTCTAGAGATAAAATTCACATCAATGAAATCACTATTTTGCTCAATCAAAGTAGACAAAGGCATATAATTAAAATAAATAGTAGCACTTTTACTAGCAACCAATTTCATAAGAGCATCAACTTTATCACTCAAAGAAGAAATTTATTCAACTGAATTAACTTTTTTACTAGTAGGAGCTCTTTCGGCATGCCATTGTGAATAATTTTCCATGATATTATCGAGCAATTTGGTGGCTTCACACAAAGTAATTTCCATAAAAGTACCACCCACGGCAGAATCTAAAAGATTACGAGAAACAAAATTCAATCCCACATAAAATTTTTGTATGATCATCCAAAGATTTAACCCATGAGTTGGGCAATTCCTCACATCATTTTCATCCCTTCCCAAGATTGCGCAACATGCTCATGTTCAAGTTGCTTGAAATTCATGATCTGGGTTCTAAGGGAAATAATTTTTGTAGGAGGAAAATACTTAGTGATAAAAGCATCTTTGCACTTATTCCAAGAATCAAAACTCTTACGAGGCAAAGAAGAGAACCAAATTTTTGCAGAATCACGCAAGGAAAACAGAAATAATTTCATCTTGACCACATCATTGTCCACATCTTTTTTCTTTTGCATATCGCAGAATTCCACGAAGGTAGTAAGATGGGACACAACATCCTCATTAGGAGTACCAGAAAATTGGTCTTTCACAACAAGATGCAGCAAAGCAGTATTAATATCAGAAGTCTCCGCACTAGAGGCGGGAGGAGCAAACGGAGTGCCAATAAAATCATTATTGTTGGTATTTGAGAAATCACATAATTTGGTGTTCTCTTGAGTCATGATGACTACACAACAAGATTGCACTAAAAAACAGATCTGGCAAGAAAACGGCGATCGGAAAAAGAGAGGCGAATAAAACGGCAAATTTTTGTGAAGTGGGGGAGAGGAAAACGAGAGGCAAATGGCGAATAATGTAAATTGCAAGGAGATGAGATTTGTGATTAGGAACCTGGTTATGTTGAAGATCCTCCCTGGCAACAGCGCCAGAAATTGGCATGGTGACGGGAGACTATCTTGACTTGATCCTCCCCGGCAACGGCGCCGGAAATTCTCCTTGATGGCAGCTGGAAGTACGTCGGTATTTCCCTGGAGAGGGAGGGATGATGCAGCACAGCGGCGGTAAGTATTTCCCTCGGTTATGAAACCAAGGTTATCGAACCAGTAGGAGAACCAAGCAACACAACATAAATAGCCCCTGCACACAAATAACAACACCTCGCAACCCGACGTGTTAAAGGGGTTGTCAATCCCTTTCGGGTAACGACGCCAGAAATTGGTGGGTGACGGTAAAAAGGTTGTAATAGATTGGATAAATAGATCGCAAATAAAATTAAGTGCAGCAAAGTATTTTTGTATTTTTTGGTTTAATAGATCTGAAAATAAAAGCAAGGAAAAAGTAGATCGCAAAGGCAAATATATGAGAAATAAGACCCGTGGGCCGTAGGGTTCACTAGTGGCTTCTCTTGACAGAAATAGCAAACGGTGGGCAAACAAATTACTGTTGGGAAATTGATAGAACTTCAAATAATTATGAAGATATCCAGTCAATGATCATTACAAAGGATCACGTCCAAGATTAGTAGACCGACTATTGCCTGCATCTACTACTACTACTCCACACATCGACCGCTATCCAACATGCATCTTGTGTATTAAGTTCATGGAAAAATGGAGTAATGCAAGAAGAACGATGACATGATGTAGACAAGATCCGTTTATCTATATGGCGGTAGATATAGATCTCGTCTTTTTATCCTTAGTAGCAACGATACATATGTGTTGGTTCCCTTTCTGTCACTGGGATCAAGCACCGTAAGATCGAACCCACTACCGGGCAACTCTTCCCATTGCATGATAAATAGATCGAGTTGGCCAGAACAAACCCAAATATCGGGGAAGAAATATGAGGCTATAAGAGATCATGCATAAAAGAGATCAAAGAAACTCAAATACTTTCATGGATATAAAAACATAGATCTGATTATAAACTCAAAGTTCATCGATCCCAACAAACACACCGCAAAAGAGTTACATCATATGGATCTCCAATAGACCATTGTATTGAGAATCAAGAGAGAGAGATGAAGCCATCTAGCTACTAACTATGGACCTGGAGGTCTATAAAGAACTACTCACGCATCATCGGAGAGGCGCCAATGGAAGTGGTGAACCCCTCCATGATGGTGTCTAGATTGGATCTAGTGTTTCTGGACTCTACGACGGCTGGATGAATATTTCGTCGACTCCCCTAGGGTTCTAGGATTTTTGAGGTATTTATAGAGCACAGAGGCGGTCCGGGGGTACCCGAGGTGGGCACAACCCACCAGGGCGCGCCAGGAGGCATGCCCTGGTTGGTTGTCCCCTCCTTGGGACTCCCCCCAGGTGCAACCAGGGCCCATCTGCTTCATTTTGGCCCATAAAAAATCATTGTAAAGTTTCATGCCATTTGGACTCTGTTTGATATTGATTTCCTGCGATGTAAAAAACATGGAAAAAACACAGGAAGTGACACTGGGCACTATGTCAATAGGTTATTACCAAAAAATGATATAAAATGACTATACAATGATTATAAAACATCCAAGATTAATAATAAAATAGCATGGAACAATAAAAAATTATAGATACGTTGGAGACGTATCAAAAGAGAGGTTCATGATGCGTGGTATGTGCTACGCACCCATTCGACGCGTGGTATATATATAATTCTATTGTAGCACAAACCAAACAGAATCATTCCTTGATGGTCAAATTAACCTCTCTCTCGTTGGGTCAAAGAGATGAAGGACAACCTCGCGGGCCCACAGATGGAAGCGTCACGCGCGAGTGAGGTCCTACAGGGAAACCACCACCTGCATGGTATTGCGTGATGTTTGAATACTAATGCACAACTTTGATGTGGCACCTGGCTCAGGAATCGGAAAATTCCCACATGGAGCGAGGTTACGACACACATACACATATATATATATACATATATATAGTACACATGTTGCCGCCTCTTTGACATGTACCACATTCTCCTACCGTGCATATATGTAACACAAACCAAAAATGAACCATCCTTGTTGGTCAAATTAACCTCTCTCTCGCAGTACGTTCAACTGATGGACGACGACCTCACGAGACCACAGAGAGAGTCACATGCAAGTGAGCGTCAGAGGACAACCACCGCGTGCATGCTTGTGCCCATGTGTTGTGTGATGTGTTTGAATACCCAATGCACAACTTTGACATGGCACATGCTTCACAAACCGGAAATGCACTACACAGAGGTTCATGATGCGTACCCCCCTCACTTCGACCCGGTGGGAGGGACTCATGTGTACGCACGTGCCCTAATTTGATATGGAATCTCACCATGATCCACACCATAACACACATGCCAAGATGAATCCACCTTTGTTCAAATGCCTCTCGTTCTTGGTGGAAACTGAAAACCTTTGCAGGCTAACGAATGGGCACGTCGCAAATAACTGCATGAGGGAGTGCCCGATAGGACCATCAATGCATGCATGTGGTCCGAACATGTATGTATGACAGGGTTGTGTAGTGCTTTAAATAACCAACTCACGACTTTGATGTGGCATATATGACTCACAAAATGATCAATAATCCCACACAGAGGCTCACAACTCGTAGTGTACTGCCCCCCCACACACAGAGGCTCACTACTCATAGTGTACTGCCGGACACCCCCACACACACACAGACGCGCACATCCCGCACCATGATGACCCACAAGTATAGGGGATCTATCGTAGTCCTTTCAAAAAGTAAGAGTGTCGAACCCAATGAGGAGCAGAAGGAAATGACAAGTGGTTTACAGCAATGTATTTTCTGCAAGCATGATTACCCACAAGTATAGGGGACCAATTGTAGATCTTTTCGATAAGTAAGAGTGTTGAACCCAATGAGGAGCAGAAGGAAATGACAAGTGGTTTTCAGCAAGGTGATGTCTGCAAGTGCTGAAACTATAAGTAGCAGAGTAGTTTGATAGCAAGATAATTTGTAACGAGCAAGTAATGATAGTAGTAACAAAAGTGCAGCAAGGTAGCCCAATCCTTTTGAGGCAAAGGACATGCCAAAACGGTCTCTTATAATAAGCAAAGCATTCTTGAGGGTACACGGGAATTTCATCCAGTCACTTTCATCATGATGGTTCGATTTTTGTTCGCTACTTTGATAATTTGATATGTGGGTGGACCGGTGCATAGGTGTTGTTCTTACTTGAACAAACCTCATACTTAAGATTAACCCTACCACAAGCATCCACGACTACGAGAAAAGTATTAAGAATAAATTCTAGCCATGGCATTAAACTTTTGGATCCAATCGGTCCCTTATGGAATAGCGCATAAACTGGGGTTTAAGCTTCTATCACTATCGCAACCCATCATCTAATTTATACTTCACAATGCATTCCCTTAGGCCCAAATATGGTGAAGTGTCATGTAGTCGACGTTCACATGACACCACTAAGGGTAAAACAACATACATACTATCAAAATATCGAACACATATCAATTTCACATGATTACTTGCAACATGATCTCTCCCGTGACCTCAAGAACAAAAGTAACTACTCACAAGTGATAAACATGCTCAAGATCAGAGGGGTATTAAATAGCATAATGTATCTGAACATATAATATTCCACCAAATAAACCATATAGTAATCAACTACAATGTGTAATCAACACTACTAGTCACCCACAAGCACCAATCTATAGTTCCGGTAACAAGATTGAACACAGGAGATGAACTAGGGTTTGAGATGAGATGGTGTTGTTGAAAATGTTGATGGAGATAGCCCTCCCCAAGATGGGAGAGTTGTTGGTGATGATGATGACGATGATTTCCCCCTCCGGGAGGGAAGTTACCCCGGTGGAATCGCTCCGCCGGAGGGCAAAAGTGCTCCTGCCCAAGTTCTGCCTCGAGACGGCGGCGCTCCATCCCGAAAGTCCTCTCCTTATTTTTTAGGTCAAAATGACTTATATACCAAAATATTGTCATCGGAGGTGGGCCTGGGTGAGCACAACCCACCAGGGCGCGTCTGGGCTCCCTGGCGCACCCAGGTGGGCTGTGCCCACCTGGTGGGCCTCCTCTAGTACTTATTTGCTCCAATATTCATCATATATTCCATAAACATTCCTATGAAGTTTCAGCTTGTTTGGAGTTGTGCAGAATAGGTAGCCTGACATAGCTTTTCCAGGTCCAGATTTCCAGCTGCCAGAATTCTCCTCTTTGTGTGTACCTTGCAAATTATGAGAGAAAAGGCATTAAAATTACTCCAAAAAATATTATTATGCATAAAACATCATAAATAACAGTATGAAAACATGATGCAAAATGGATGTATCAACTCCCCCTAGCTTAGACCTCGCTTGTCCTCAAGCGAAAACCGAAATCGAAAAACATGTCCACATGCTTAGAGAGAGAGGTGTCGATAAAAACAAAATACAGACATAGAAGCATCATGTTTATTATTATAACAACAATGAACTTAAACATAAGACTCTTATCATAGAACTTTTATCATAGAGTTCTCATGAATAAGTGACAATTCATCACACAATCGAAGTATAAAGCAAAAACTCTATTAGAAACCAACAAACTATCTTCTCAGTCAATTTTGCAACTACAATTCATCATCTTTTCAGGAAGGGTCACATATCGGAGCCTTTAGGCAAGTCCACATACTCAACCATCATATAGTCTTCTATGATTTCTAACACTCACCGAATACACATGAGAAAAACGTTTCAACTGGACACATAGAAAGATAGGGGCTTATAGTTTCACCTCCCAATGTATTCACCTGAAGGTTGATTTCAACAATAATAACTCATGCTACCCATATTCAACTAGACATATGTGCCTAGATCTTTCCTTACCACATGATGCCTACCAAAGGATAAAAATAAAAAGGAATAGAGACAAAAACTTTGACTCTTTGCATAAAAGTAAATACATAAAAGTAAAAGATAGGCCCTTCACAGAGGGAAGTAGAGGTTGCCATGCACTTATTTGTTTGTATGCTCAACCCCTTAGTGTAAAAGAATGTCACGTTGTATTGCCCCTTGTGATGGCAACCTTTAATATGCAGTCTGTCGCTTTTATTCTTCACCATCACAAGTTCGTACAACGCTCAATTTTCTCTTACACTAAATGATCTCACATTTTAGAAGCATTTTTTATTGCCTTATTGCACGGATGACAACTTACATGAGGGATCTTGCTCAATCCCTAGGTAGGTATGGTGGACTCTTGAAAGTAAGATTTTGGTTGAAGGGTTTTTGGATGCACAAGTAGTATCTCTACTTAGTGCGGAGTTTTTGGCTAGCAAAGATAGGGGGAAAGCACCAAATGTTCAAGGATCTATGACAATATAACTTCTATGTGAATATGAACAAACATAAATCATTAAGTTGTCTTCCTTGTCCAACGTCAACAATTTTGGCATATAATATTTTGATGGGGCCTCACAATCACAAAAGATTTCTAGGATAGTGTATTTATATGTGAATCTTCTCTTCCCTTATTAATTCTTTCATGAGTTGCATCATTGACTAATGCTATGTTTGTCAATCTCTAATAAAATTTTCTACTTATACTTTTCCTTATGCGGTGTCATCACTTACCATAAGATTAGCATATGATATTCTTGATTTATTTGCTTTCTTTTTATTTATTTATTTCCTTTCTTTTTATTGCAACATGAAAGTAAAGAAAGCAAACACTCAGACTAAACTTTATTAAATATCTCACACACGATTACAAAGATAGATCACTAAGGAAACTCTTGAAAATAAAGGATCGAACTAAACTTTTATTCATCTAAAGCAAAAGATCGAACTAATATAAGTAAAGGCAAAAGATAGTGGGGATGATGTGATACTGGGGCACCTCCCCCAAGATTGGCGGAAGCCAAGGTGAGTGAATACCCAATACTCAATTTTCTTATGGTGATGAAGAAGAAGTTGGTGGTGATGAAGAAGAGGGATTGTCCTTCTTCCTCAGCTTACGCTTGAGGATAGAATTTTCCTCCTTCAATTCACCGATCTCCTTAGGCCTCTTTGGTTTGTTTGGGAGGTTTGACTTCTTGAATTCCACATGCATGTCCCCAGGTTGAGGCAGCGGGGTTTCATCCTCATCTGAGCTAATCTCCTCCTTCTCCCTAGGATAATAGCCTTCCTCTTCCTCCATGGTCCAGCAATAGTGCTCCACATCCCCATAGGACTTGGGGTTTGAGATGAAATCAGCAGCATAGCTCTCTCCCTCGAGGTCTTGGGATGACATATTTTCAGATCTGACTAGAAAACAACAAGAAAAGAAAACAGAGGATTTATTCGCGATACGGTGGTCAATAGGTCCGGGGGTATATAAGATTTTTTATCTTGGGAAACAAGCAAACGAAAGAAAAACGGAGTCCGGAAGGTACCCGAGGTGGGCACAACCCACCTGGGCGCGCCTGGCTTGCCAGGCGCGCCCTGGTGTCTTGTGCTCACCAAGGTACATTTCCTGGAAGTTTCTTATTTTCCTAATTTCCTAAATATTCCAAAAGTGACAAAAAATATTTTTGCGGATTTTTTGGAGTCCGTTTACTTACCGTATCATGTACCTCCTTATTTTCACGATTTTGGAGTGTTCCGGAAGGACTCTTTTATGTATTATTCCAGTGTCAAAGTTTGGATAATATTGCTTTCAACATTAATGGGTGTACCTAAGCTCCTTTCAAACTTTGGGCTTGCCCATTAACAACCTTCGGGTTAGTACCTTCGACATTATTTATTTTGATAGCTCCAGACCGATAAACCTCCTCGATAACATAGGGTCCTTCCCATTTTGAGAGGAGTTTTCCTGCAAATAATTTGAAACGAGAGTTGTACAAAACAACATATTCTCCAACTTTAAACTCACGCTTTTGGAATCTTTTATCATGCCATCTTTTAACTTTTTCTTCAAACAACTTGGCATTTTCATAAGCTTAGGTTCTCCATTCATCTAAGGAGCTAATATCAAATAGCCTCTTTTAACCGGCAAGTTTGAAATAATAGTTGAGTTCTTTAATTGCCCAATATGCTTTATGTTCTAATTCAAGAGGTAAATGACAAGCTTTTCCATAAACCACTTTATAATGAGACATACCGATATGATTTTTATAAGCTGTTCTATAAGCCCAAAGTGCATCATCTAATTTCTAAGACCAATTCTTCCGGGACCTATTGACAGTCTTGTGACGCCCCCGATTTAATCGTACACTAATCATACACGCAAACGTGTACGATCAAGATCAGGGACTCACGGGAAGATATCACAACACAACTCTACAAATAAAATAAGTCATACAAGCATCATATTACAAGCCAGGGGCCTCGAGGGCTCGAATACAAGAGCTCGATCATAGACGAGTCAGCGGGAGCAACAATATCTGAGTACAGACATAAGTTAAACAAGTTTGCCTTAAGAATGCTAGCACAAACTGGGATACAGATCGAAAGAGGCGCAGGCCTCCTGCATGGGATCCTCCTAACTACTCCTGGTCGTCGTCAGCGGGCAGCACGTAGTAGTAGGCACCTCCGATGTAGTAGGAGTCGTCGTCGACGGTGGCGTCTGAATCCTGGGCTCCAACATCTGGTTGCGACAACCAGGTAGAAGGGATAGGGGGAAAAGAGGGAGAAAGCAACCGTGAGTACTCATCCGAAGTACTCGCAAGCAAGGAGCTACACTACATATGCATGGGTAAATGTGTAAAGGGCCATATCGGTGGACTGAACTGCAGAAAGCCAGAATAAGAGGGGGATAGCTAGTCCTTTCGAAGACTACACTTCTGGCAGCCTCCGTCTTGCAGCATGTAGAAGAGAGTAGACTGAAGTCCTCCAAGTAGCATCGCATAGCATAACCCTAACCGATGATCCTCCCATCGTCGCCCTGTGAGAGAGCGATCACCGGTTGTATCTGGCACTTGGAAGGGTGTGTTTTATTAAGTTTCCGGTTCTAGTTGTCATAAGGTCAAGGTACAACTCCAAGTCGTCCTGTTACCGAAGATCACGGCTATTCGAATAGATTAACTTCCCTGCAGGGGTGCACCACATTCCCCAACACGCTCGATCCCATTTGGCCGGACACACTTTCCTGGGTCATGCCCGGCCTCGGAAGATCAACACGTCGCAGCCCCACCTAGACCAACAGAGAGGTCAGCACGCCGGTCTAAACCTAAGCGCCTAGGGGTCTGGGCCCATCGCCCTTAGCACACCTGCACGTTGCGAACGCGGCCGAAAGCAGACCTAGCCTAGTGGCCTTCCAGTCCAATCCGGCGCGCGCCACTCAGTCGCTGACGTCACGAAGGCTTCGGCTGATACCACGACGCCGGGATACCCATAACTACTCCCGCGTAGATGGTTAGTGCGTATAGACCAAATGGCCAAACTCAGATCAAATACCCAGATCTCGTTAAGCGTGTTAAGTATCCGCGAACGCCGACCAGGGCCAGGCCCACCTCTCTCCTAGGTGGTCGGAACCTGCCCTGCCGCTCCGCCTCAAAACTCCACTCGCGGGTGCTCCTCAAGCCGACCCGTCTTTAGTCACCACATGTATCATGTATAAAGTATATAGTATATACCCGTGATCAACTCCCGAGTGATCACGGCCCGATAGTATAGCATGGCAGACGGACAAGGATGTAGGGCCACTGATGATAAACTAGCATCCTATACTAAGCATTAGGATTGCAGGTAAAGGTAACAACAGTAGTAGCAAGGACAGGCTATGCATCAGTATAGGATTAACGGGAAGCAGTAACATGCTACACTACTCTAATGCAAGCAGTATAGAGAAGAGTAGGCGATATCTGGTGATCAAAGGGGGGGCTTGCCTGGTTGCTCCGGCAAGAGAGAGGGGTCGTCAACTCCGCAGTCGTACTGGGTAGCAGCGGCGTCGGTCTCGGTGTCTATCGAGAGAAGAGGGGGGAGAAACAATAAATATATAAGCAAGCATAAGCATAGTGATGCATGACATGACAAGTAACGACGTTAGAGGTGCCCTAACGCGGTAGTAGGTGATACCGGTGAAGGGGGATGACATCCGGGAAAGTATCCCCGGTGTTTCGCGTTTTCGGGCAGAGGAGCCGGAGGTGAAATGTTGCAGGTTCACTATGCTAGGGACGCGTGGCGGGCGAACGGGCTGCGTATCCGAATTCGTCTCGTCGTTCTGAGCAACTTTCATGTACAAAGTTTTTCCATGTGAGCTACGGTTTATTTTCTATTAATTTTAAAAGAATTAAATCATTTTTAGAATTAACAGAATTAATTTAGTTAGAAAATGCAATTATGACATCAGCATGATGTCAGGGTGATGTCAGCAGTCAGCCAGTCAGTTGACCTAGTCAAACTGACATGTGGGTCCCACTGTCATTGATAGACTAACTAACTACCTAATTAACTACATTAATTAGTTAATTAGATTAACTAACAGAGGTTAATTAGGTTAATTATTTGTCCTAATTAGTTATTTAATTAAGTAATCAATTAATTATTATTATTATTATTTTAAATTCCTTTTTTATCCCCTTTTTTTTAACGTTTTGGAGGCGGGGCCCTCCTGTCATTGACACTAGGGGCCTTTGCGGGTGTGCGGGTTACGGGCACAGCCCGAACGGGCGATGGCCCTCGCGGGTGCACCCGATTGGGCGCGGGTGCCGGCGCGCCGGCGTGAAGCCGCGAGAGCAGGCGAGGGGTGGACCCGGGCGGCGACCAACGAGGGGGGGCCGCGGCCGCGACGAGGCCGGCCGCCGGTGGCTGGCGCGGGAGGGACGCGAGGAGCGTCGAGCGGCACCGGAGTGGGGCGCGGGGAGCGGCGGGGAGGGGCAGCGCGTGCGGGCGGCAGCAGGGGAAACAGGCGGTGAGGCGGAGCAGGGGGAGCGCAGCGTCGCGGGGCAGAGGCCGCGCGGGCACTGAACGGCGGCGAGGCGAGCAGCGGGGCCACGCGAGGCCGCGGTCAGAGAACCATGGGAGAGAGGGAGGGGGCCGGAGCTCACGGCGGGGCGTAGGGTCTCGGCCGTGGGGTCGAGGTGGTCCGGTGACGACGGCGCCGGCGAGGAGGAAGGCGACGGTGGCGTCGGGGGGGTCGAGGCGGCGAGGTCCAGGCGGCGGCGCGGGCTCGTGGAGGCCGATCGGGGGGGAGGACGAGGACGGCCGCGCGACGGGGAGACGAGCGGCTGCGGCGAGGGACGGCTCCGGCGTCGTCGTCGCGCGGCGAGGGCTCGTTGGGCTCGGCGCGGTCGTGGGTTCGCTTCCCCGATCCATATCGGGGGAGGGAGCGAGGGAGGCGAGCGGGGTGGGGCGAGTGGGGGGGGAGTGGGGATAGGGTGGGTTAGGGTTTGGGGGGGAAAGGATAAGGGGAGGGGGGAAGGCCGGTTGGGCCTGTGCCCGAATGGGCCGGCTAACTGGGCCAGTAGGCCGTGGGAGGGGGTTCCCTCTTTTCCTTTTTTTTTCTTTTGTTTGTTTTCTGTTTTCTTTTATTATTTCTTTCTTTCTTTATTTTAGTTGCATTTTAATTTAGTAAAATATACGCTTAGTATTTCAACTTAGTCCATAGTCACAAAAAAAAGCTAGACCCCAAATAACTTAGTTTGACATTTTATTATTTATAAAAGGTATTTAATTAATTGTTTTGCTACTGTTTTATTTATCTCATCGTATTTAAACATTTTATAAATGTGCGGTTTTCCCATCATAATTATCTATGCAATATTTGGTTCACTCCGAACATTTTAGCTCTAATATTTGAAAACTTTTATCGTTTGCCTGATTTTCAATTTGAATTTGAATCGGTTTCAAACTAACTCGAGATTAGCAACTATAATTGAGGTGACGTGGCATCATTAGCAGAGGTTACTGTATCTTGATTATCCGAGCGTCACAAGTCTTTTGAAAAATTAATTTTTTTCTCTATTACTAAGTTCAACTTCACCACTAGACTGAGGATGATAAGGTGATGCAATTCTATGGTTAACATCATACTTGGCAAGCATTTTAGGGAAATCACCATGAATAAAGTGTGAAGCACCATCAGTCATTAAATATCTAGGGACTCCAAACCTTGGGAAAATAACTTCCTTAAGCATTTTAATAGAGGTGTTTTGATCAGCACTACTGGTTGGAATAGCTTCTACCCATTTAGTAACATAATCAACAACAACCAAAATATGTGTATACGCATTAGAAGATGGAAAAGGTCCCATGTATTCAAATCCCCAAACATCAAATGGTTCAATAGCAAGTGAATAGTTCATAGGCATTTCTTGACGCTTACCGATATTACCTATTCTTTGGCATTCATCACAAGATAAGACAAACTTACGAGCATCATTGAAGAGAGTAGGCCAATAAATCCCAGATTGCAATATCTGGTGAGCAGTTCTGTCTCCAGCATGATGCCCTCCACAAGCTTCGGACTAACATTTCCATAGGTTTTGTCCCTGCTCATGCTCAGGTACACAACGTCTAATAATACCATCTACTCCTTCTTTATAAAGATGTGGGTCATCCCAAAAGTAGTGTCTTAAATCATAGAAGAATTTTTTTGTTTTGTTGGTATGTGAAACTAGGTGGTAAATATTTAGCAACAATGTAATTAGCATAGTCAGCATACCTAGGAGTATTACGAGCAACATTTATTGCAGCTAATTGCTCATCAGGAAAACTATCATCAATAGGTAGTGGGTCATCAAGCACATTTTCAAGCCTAGACAAGTTATCTGCTACGGTGTTCTCAGTTCCTTTCCTATTATGTAAATTAAATTCTTGTAGCAAGAGAACCCATCGAATAAGTCTAGGTTTAGCATCTTTCTTTTCCATAAGATGTTTTATAGCAGCACTCAAGAAAGCCTTTGAAACACTCAAGAAAGCCTTAATCAACAGTGTAAGATCTAAACTTATCACAAGCAAACACCACTGCTAGAAGTTCTTTTTCAGTAGTAGCATAATTTAGTTGATCATTGTCTAGAGTTTTACTAGCATAATGAATAACATTCAGTTTCTTATCAACTCTTTGTCCTAGAACAACAGCAACAACATAATCACTAGCATCACACATAATTTCAAAAGGAAAATTCCAATCAGGTGGTTGAACAATAGGTGCAGAAATTAAGGCTTTCTTCAGTGTTTCGAAGGCTTCTAAACAATCATCATCAAAAACAAAAGGGACATCCTTAAGTCTTTGATAAATCTCCTATAGAAACCAGCATGACCTAGGAAACTACGAATACCTTTGATATCTTTGGGACATGTCATTTTCTCAATTCCATCAACCTTAGCTTTGTCCACTTCAATACCTCTTTCAGAAATTTTATGACCCAAGACAATGCATTCGTTAACCATAAAGTGGCACTTCTCCCAATTCAAGACAAGATTTGTTTGTTCACTTCTCTGCAAAACTGGATCAAGATTGCTTAAACAATCATCAAAAGACTTCCCATAAATAGAGAAGTCATCCATGAAAACCTGAACAATCTTTTCACAAAAGTCAGAGAATATAGCAGTCATACATATTCGAAAGGTACCAGGTGCATTGCATAAACCAAAAGGCATACGTCTATAACCATAAGCTCCAAAGGGACAAGTGGAAGTGCTCTTCTCTTGATCAGGTTGAGAAACATGTATTTGTGAAAAACTAGAGTATCCCTCAAGGATGCAAAAATGTGTATGCTTAGATAATATTTCAAGCATTTGATGAATAAAAGGTAGAGGGTAATTATCTTTTTCTAGTTGCTTTATTTAATTTTATAAAATCAATTACCATTCTATAGCCTGTAACAATTCTTTGTGGAATAAGTTCATTCTTATCATTAGGAACAATGGTAATACCTCCTTTCTTAGGGACACAATGAATAGGACTAATTTTGTGCTGACATAGAGTGGGACTAATGCCCTTTAAATCATCAACAGTATATCCAATAGTAGCTCGGTGCTTCCTTAGAACTTTCAATAATCTTTCTTCTTCATGTTCTGAAAGGTTAGCACTAATAACAACATGATATATCTTCTTTTCATCAATATAAGCATATTTCAAAGTGTATGGCAATTGTTTTAATTCAAACACATGATCACCTTTAGGTGGTGGAGGACCTCCTAGAGTTTCAATAGGAAAATTGTGTTTAAGCAGAGGACGTTGTTCAAAGAAAATCTTATCTATTCCATTCATGCATATGCAAATCATTTTCATGGTCTAGCAAATATTGTTCTAGTGGATCAGTAGGTGGCAAAACAATATAAGCAAGAACAATTATTTTATACTTACTAGGCAACTCTTTTTCATGATGCTTTCTACTAAACTTGGAAAATTAAACTCATGAGACTCATCACCAAAACTAACACCGACAGCTTGTTTCTCACAATCTATCTTAGCTTTAACGATGTTCAAGAAAGGTCTACCAAAGATAATGGGACAAAAATCATCTTGTGGGGAACCAAGAACAAGAATATCAGTAGGGTATTTTATTTTCCCACACAAGACTTCAACATCTCTAACAATCCCAAGTGGTGTGATGGTGTCTCTATTAGCAAGTTTAATAGTGGCATCTATTTCTTCTATTTCACATGGTGCTATATCATTCATAATTTCTTGATATAAAGTAAAGGGGATAGCACTCACACTAGCACCTATGTCTCACAAACCATGATAACAGTGATCTCCTATTTTAACTGAGACAATAGGCATGCCCACAACGGGTCTATGTTTTCCTTTTTATTAGGTTTGGCAATTCTTGTAGCTTCATTGCAGAAGTAAATAACATGCCCATCTATATTTTCTTCTAGGAGATCTTTAACCATAGCAACACTAGGTTCTACTTTGATTTGTTCATCAGGTTTAGGTGTTCTAATATAACTTTTGTTAACCACAGTTGAAACCTTAGCATGTTCCTTTATCCTAACAGGGAAAGGTGGTTTCTGAATATAAGCAGTAGGAACAATTGGATCAACATTATAAAGTACAGTTTCTTCTTTAGCTAGTACCGGTTCTTTAATTTCTTCTTTAATAGGTGGGTCAAATTTAAACCACTTCTCTTTTGGGAGATCAACATGAGTAGCAAATGATTCACAAAAGGAGGCCACTATCTCAGAGTCAAGTCCATATTTAGTGCTAAACTTTTGAAAATCATCGGTATTCATAAAAGATTTAACACAATCATACTTAAGCTTAATACCCAACTCTTCACCTTCATCGAGTTCCCACTCTTCAGAGTTGCGTTTAATTATTTCCAAAAGATCCCACCAGAATTCAATAGTCTTCTTCCTAAAAGAACCAGCACCAGAAGTATCAAGCATGCGTCGATCATTATGAGAAAGCCGAGCATAAAAATTCTGGATAACAATTTCTCTTGAGAGCTCATGATTGGGGCATGAATATAACATTGACTTCAGCATCCCCTAAGCTAGAGAGATACTTTCTCCTTCACAAGGACAAAAATTATAAATGTAATTCCGATCACGATGAACTAGATGCACAGGGTAAATTTTTTGGTGGAACTCCAATTTCAATCGATTCCAATTCCAAGATCCAATATCACAGCATAGCCTATACCATGCCAATGCTTTTCCCTTCAAAGATGAAGGGAAACCTTCTTCTTAACATCATCTCAGGGTAAACCTGTAAGCTTAAACAATCTAAATATTTGTTCCACATATATCAAGTGCATATCATGATGTTCGGTTCCATCTCCTGCATAAGGATTAGCTAGCAGTTGTTCTATCATACCCGAAGGAATTTCATATTCAATATTTTCAGTAGGTGCAGTAGGTTGAGGGGTAGCTAATTGTGGTTCCGGTCAAGGTGAAGATACCCCGAACAAACCCCTCAAAGGATTATTTTCCATAGTATCAAGTGACAATAAATTTCAGCACACTATCACTACTGCAGGATGCTGCTAACGCAACACTACGATCAGAGACCCTTCGACAAAACTGTGTGCGATGCAATAATCGCAAATGGTTGTGTAAAAGAACCGTCAAAAAGGTGCAAAACATTTGTGATAGCGGAGCCATCAAACACGGTTTAGATTTAAGTCACGTGTGCGATCCAAGGCATACGGTTCAGTCCAATGAACTGTTTGCGATGAGGCGGAACAAAAGAAACAGGCAGCCTGATGAATGTGTGCAATATAGAGCGTACAGTTCACTCGGATGAACTGTTTGTGATTAGGCAACACAAAAGAAATGGTCAGCCAGATCAAGGTGTGTGTGATTGAGGGCATACGCTTCAGAAGGATTAAATGTTTGCAATTAGGCAACAGAACAGAAACGGGTCAGCCAGATCAAAGTGTCTGCGATTGATGGCATACACTTCACATGGATGAACTGTTTATGATTAGCCACAATAAACTGAAACAGTTAGATAGATCAACGTGTGTGCGCTAGACGGGCACACACATTCTAATTAAAAGAAGCGTGCACGATGGTAATAACGAGCGTGAACGGTTGTTGGAACAAGACGTGTGCTGACATTGTATTGCGGTGCACCCTATGGTGCAAATGCCACGTACGCGTCCGAGAAGGCGTACGTGCCCACGTTACACCTTCCGGGAATAGTGTCGCACTTATAACCGTCAGTAAATTTTGAGCATGCGTCCCGTCACAATTATTTTTAGAAGAACAGGGAGGCCACGTCCCATCACATTCCAAATTGCAAACCTGTTCAGACCAATCAAAACCTAAATGGTTTCCCACTTAGGAGCATATTACTACTTGGTTATAAATACTACTACTCCAAGATGACTGCACATTCCTCCTCAACTCCTCATCCACAAAAACAAACAAGTCATTCATCATCATTCCCTTGCGTCTGCCATGGCCAGCGTGAGTTTTGGATCGAGAGATTGCCACCAGGGAGAGGCAAGCCTGGAAGCGGAAGCACGAGAGATGTCGCGCCTCGCCGCGAAAGCAGCCAACATGTCCCGCCGCACGGCCGTAGCAGGAGAGAGGTCCAGCCGCATCGCCGAAGCAGACGGAGGTCCCACCGCGCCGTTGATGCAGCAAACTGGTCCGGCCGTGCCGCGGAAGCAGAAAATGTCCCGCCGCGCCGCGAATGCAGCAGAGATGTTGTCGGTGTCAAAACCGGCGGATCTCGGGTAGGGGGTCCCGAACTGTGTGTGTAAGGCAGATGGTAGCAGGAGGCAAGGGACATAATGTTTACCCAGGTTCGGGCCCTCTTGATGGAGGTAAAATCCAATGTCCTGCTTGATTGTTCTTGATGATATGAGTATTACAAGAGTAGATCTACCACGAGATCAGAGAGGCTAAACCCTAGAAGCTAGCCTATGCTATGATTTTATGTTGTCCTACGGACTAAAACCCTCCGATTTATATAGACACCGGAGGGGGCTAGGGTTACACAAGGTCGGTTACAAAGGAGGAGATATCCATATCCGTATTGCCTAGCTTACCTTCCACGCCAAGTAGAGTCCCATCCGGACACGGGACGAAGTCTTCAATCTTGTATCTTCACAGTCCAACAGTCCGGCCAAAGGATATAGTCCGGTTGTCCGGAGACCTCCTAATCCAGGACTCCCTCAGTAGCCCCTGAACTAGGCTTCAATGACGACGAGTCCGGCACGCAGTGTTGTCTTCGGCATTGCAAGGCGGGTTCCTCCTCCGAATACACCACGGAAGAATTTGAATACAAGGATAGTGTCCGACCCTGCAAAATAAGTTCCACATACCACCATAGAGAGAATAATACTTCCACAAATCTGACACGTTTTGACAGCATGACATCACGCCACAACCCGGTCATTATTTGAACCGTTTTTCTTTAACCAGCCACTCACATAACGCGAGGCGGTTTGTTGACACGTCTTGTCAAAGCAGAGATCGTGTTCCCCTTATCATGGGATTTTCATCAATACAAACGTGGGTAACCCAACCATGCATGTTGGTATGACTCCTAGATCTTAGGTAAGTCTCAAACGGCCACGAGGAGGACGCCTGATATTCACCCTCTTTATAGAGGGGACAAGGCTTTTTCTCCCCCCCCCCCCGCGCGCTCAATCGAATCCTTCCCCCTCCTCGAGTTCTAACACCCAAAGCTCAGGTCAGACGCTTCAGACCTTCAATCATGTCCGGATCTAGCCTTCAAGGCCGGTGGATGCCTTCCTCCGTCACGGAGGAGGACATCAAGAAGTTGAGGGAGGCCAGATACCTGACCGCCAAAATTTCGCATAGGCTGCCCGCCCAAGGGTAGGTCATCCCTACTCCCGAACCCAACGAGAGCGTCGTGTTCATCTCCCACTTCCTCCGAGGACTAGGCCTCGCTCTAGATCCCTTTATTAGGGGTCTTATGTTCTATTATGGCCTGGATTTTCATGATCTAGCCCCGGATTCCCTTCTTCACATCTCGTCATTCATTGTCGTATGTGAGGCCTTCCTCCGCATTACCCCTCACTTTGTCCTGTGGCTCAAGACCTTCGATGTGAAGCCGAAGACGGTTGAGGGGCAGTAAGCAGTGTGCGGAGGTGCTTTAATAAGCAAAATTGCTGACGCTCCATGGCCAAAGGGTTCCTTTCTAGAGGTATCCGGATTGTGGCAGCGGGAGTGGTTTTACATCACAGCTCCCCGAAGTGCCAAATGGGTAGCTGCCCCCGCCTTTCGCACAGGCCCCCCACCACAACTAATGTCATGGATCAGCAGGGGGCTGAGCTGGGGTCCAGCCAAGGACGTGCCAAACTGCAGAGTCGTATCCGAGATCTCTTCAAGGGAGATTTTAGTCTGGTTATGGTAATGCAAGTTATGCTGGTTCGTCGAGTCCAGCGTTGCAAACTCCGACCCCTCCGCATGTGGGAATTTAACCTGGAAGGACCGCTCGGTATTCAGCATTTCCTCGATATGACGCACGAGGAGATGTACAAATCGTTCTTCGGACCCCAAATAGAGTGTCCGCACACCACCGAGGACGTGGGCCTAAGTTGCAAACGCCCCGCTGCCCAAGTAAGTAATCCCATGACCGAACATACTGTCCTTTTATTTATCATGACATCATTCTGAGGAATCGCTCTTGGACCAGGACTGGATAACAAAGGTGAAGATGATCCGGTGTTCGGCCCCTCTTCCTGAGAGCTTGGACAATCCGGTCTGGAAAAGATGCTCAAGCTAGCACCTCGTCTAGTGCCCTCAAAGGAAGATGAAGGGGGAAATAAGGACGGTGAAAGCGGGCCTCCTTCGCTACCTATTCCAACCGAGGGAATGAGCGCCTCCGCACGGGAGGATAACACAGGGGAAGAATCTGACATTCTCTCTCCTCGGGGAAGGAAGAGGACTACCTCTGAAGATCCGGAAACTAAGGTTTCCAAACGGGAGAAGAAATCTCCGCCAGAGGGTCCTGCCTCAGAGGGTATTATTGCCACACAATGTCCGCGCGGGGATCAGCCCTCTACCGAGTTGTAAGTAATCAAAAAGTTCTTAATAGTGAAGATATCCTACCTCACTTCCAAAGACAATAATCGATGCTTATAAATTTTAGTCCGGATCGCAGCCCTTCTCGACAGAGTTCATCTTCGGGGGATCTTCTTCCAGAGATGATGGAGAGAGAAACGCCTCCCTCGGACTCCCTAACTCAAGAAGCGGGCGACCTTGAAGTGTTGTCGCGAAGGGTATCTCCGGATCCACTAGGGCCAGAGGATAACCCTTTGGCTATCCGGAATCCCCAGTATCCGGCTCCTGAGGAGAGCGACAGCAAGGGTCCGTACAGTGTGCGGTCGGACGCGCTGAAGGATCTTCTGGGGCAAGCTGCCATCTCGGAAGCGCATCGTACGCTAATGGGTACAGTAATTGAAAGGATTTCATCCGCTGAAAGCGGTTTGCACGAAGCTTTTATGAGTCTGCTGAAAGGCTTTGAGGTCTGTGAAATAATGTATACCTTTAACAGTACCGCATACGTTAGGTATGCCCATGCAGATAGTAGCCCCTGAGACTCTGGTTGTCATCGAGAACGGCGGCAAACAGAGGATCATAGTCCCAGGTAATAACTGGACCGCCTTTATGTGCAGGTGGTTGAAGCTCCGGTTGCTAGCCAGGCTGATGGGTTTGCCAAACTAAAGCGGCAACTGGATGCGGCAGATGCCGACATTGTACTTGTCAACAAGCGGCTTGACAAGGCGCAGGGTGAGTGTTTTTCCTGGTGATCGTCACATAATAAGAGCGGCATGACGCTAGTATCTTTAATATGTTGTGACTGTAGATGGAGCTGCCACCATGGAGACCCCTCGGGCGGAGCTTGCCCGAGCCAAGGAGTAAGCAAGGAGTGGCAATGCGGCCGCTTTAAAGGCGGCCGAAGAGTTAAGGGCCGAACAGGCCATGCATTGCGAGAGCAAGGCAAAAATAGCCAAGATGGTTGTAGAGTTAAAAGATGCTGCTGACCGCTACCAGCTTCTTGAAGAAGAAAACCGGGCGAAGCTGACGGACCTGGAGAAGGCCCGGGTGGCAGCCAAGGAAGCCCGCTCCAAAATTAGAGCGATGAAGGAGGAGCTGAATCAAGCTGCAGATATCGTGTCTGGGAAGCCCTTCTTGTTGCGGACTAAGTTTGGAGATCCGAAGTATGCTCCTCTGGACTGGCTATGGAGTTCTGCGGACACGTACATGGATTTGGCTGCAAGTGCTACTGATGCAGCCGTGTACGTCAAGGATCAAAAAGGTCCGAAGTGGAAAAGCTGTTCTGGTCACAGTTTCACGCTCCAGTCTGTCCGCTGCTACGGAATGAGCGATTGACCAGTTGGGCCAGGCTCCATAGCTTGTCTGGACTTGCCATGAGGTCCGTTGTGGATCAACTATGGCCGGGAGGGCCAAGGCCGAATAGCTACTTTATCTTAGTGCAACAATTCCTTGATGTTGTGCCCCGCATCAATGCTGTAAAGAGATCGGCATGCATAGAAGGTGCGCGGATGGCCCTTGCCCATGTCAAAACATACTGGGCGGAGATGGAGGCCACCACTGTTGCGGCACAGGGTTCGGCCATAGGCCGAGTGGCTGCCAAGCACTACTTTGAAGAAGTCCTTGAAGGCGCTCGTTCGATAGAGGCTCAGTGCATGAAGTATTATTTTCCAGTGACATGTAGTCCCATTGTACAAACAATGTTTTCTGAATTAATCAAGGCTGTATTTGTACTTTTGCCTGAAAGTACTATTATGCCTCCTGTGCGGCTGTTTATGTATATATGTATATAACCTGAAAGTTTGCAGTCGTCGGCTTCCGCTCCCATGCATATAATGCGGGGGTGTTCGCAAAAGATGCATATCCACACTTGATCCAACGTCTTGGTCCATTAAGGAGGTGATAGCATAGCGAACCAAGCAATCGGACTATATAGCTTTAACACTTTCACTTAGCCATAGGAGTTTGACAGTGGGGCTACTATATAGCCCTTGGTACTTCTGCGCTCGTCCGAATATGGGGCGCGTACGTACATGACCTGGAAACGGCCCTTCGTTAATGCAGAGGAATCCCGAAGATTCCGATTAGTCATCGAGTGGTTGACCAGTCTCTCGCTATATCATGACAGTCAATTTTCGGCTTTCTCTACTGAGGTGCTCATCCAGATGAACCAAGGCACAATCGTAGTAGTTCTCCCAGTGCTACCATACACTACAAAAAAAGACACATCCGTGACATTTTGGGCCGAACGAAAAAATTTACTGTCATACATATGACACTTCTATGACGATAATTGTGACAAAACCCGATATCATCATAGATGTGGTGGGATCCTACTTCTATGACAAAAAATCATGACAGAAAATGGGCTTTTCGTCCCGGGCGGGCCGGAGATGCAGCTGCATGACATTCTTTGGGCCTTCCAAGACGGAAAAAACCGTGGTAGAAGCGAGGGCGACGAAAATTTCGGGGAGTTCCCGGTTACGGTGGGAGGTCGGGGCCGAGCGATGCGCGCTTCTCTCGTACACGTATGCGTGTGTGTGCGAGGCATTGGCTCTAACTGAACCGGAGCGAGGCGTTGGGCTCTAACTGAACCCGAGCGATTGCACTGCAGGCTACGCGTTACTGAACCCGAGCGATCGATCGATGGTTGTTAACTGAACCCGATCGAGCGATTCCTTCGCTACTGCTGCTAACTGAAGCCGATCGATGATGCCTCTGGATGAACAGTGATAGTTGCGGGCGGGGGGGGGGGTTGGATGAACAGTTCTCGATGGGGGTGGATGAATAGGACCCCGTGGTGTTGCCTCTGGATGAACAGGACCCCGATCGATCGAGCCAGTTGGGGCTGGATGAACAGGACCCCGATCGATTGAGCCGGTTGGGGCTGGATGAACAGGACTCCATGGAGGGCTGGGTGAACAGGACCACCCCGTGGAGGGCAGGATGAACAGTAGACGGTGGAGGGCAGGATGAACAGTAGCCCGTGGAGGGGTGGTTGAACAGGAGCCCGTGGAGAGGGCTGGTTGAACAGTAGCCGGTGGAGTAGCGCGCGGTGGAGGCTGGATGAACAGGAGCCCGTGGATGAACAGTCGCAGGTGGAGGCTGGAGGAGGTCGACGGTGGATGAACAGTAGCTCGTGGAGGCTGGAGGGGGTCGACGGTGGAGATGAACAGTATCTCGTGGAGTCCCGTTTTGCGGTACGCCACACCCCTCCCGATGAACAGGACCCTCGTTTCGACCGTAGCGCTCCAACACAAGTCCGTTTCCTCCGTTTTGCGGTATGCCACACCCCTCCCGATGAACAGGACCCCTGTTTGGACCATAGGAGGTCCATTTCCTCTGTTTTACGGTATGCCAGACCCATCCTGATCAACAGGACCCCGTTCCGAACGTAGGAGGCCCGTTTCCTCTGTTGTGCGGTACGCCAGGCCTCGTTTCCATTGCCTGTTCTGTCCAAGCCCTCCCGATGAACACGACCACGCATTCCGTTCTGACCCAGCCGGTTGGCTCCCACGCGTTCCGTTGCCTCCCGATGAACACGACGCATTCCGTTGCCTCCCCATGAACACGACGCACTCCGTTGCCTCCCCATGTACACGACGCATTCCGTTGCCTCCCCATGAACACGACGACGATGTTGTTTCTCTGTTCCGAGCCAACCATGTACACGAGCCATGGCCGTACGTATGCACGAGTAGGCGTTCGAGACCCCGCCCTTATGTACACATACGTGGCCGTATTTTCTTTCTTGCACCCTGGCCGCTGTACATACGTGTACATGCTACGTGCGCGCCTCTACTACGACACGTGCGCGCCTCTACATCGACCAGTATGTACGTACACGTTCGCGACCAGAATGACAACGCTATGTACGCTTCGACCAGGTGGGTCCCGACTGTCAGGCACTTCCTTGCCTGCGAAGATGTAGCTGGTGGGTCCCAACAGTCAGGGGGCGAATCGTTTTTTTTGCCCGGACGCACTTCCTTGCGTGCGAAGATGTAGCTGGTGGGTCCCAGCAGTCAGGGGAAACATTTTTTTCACGAAATACAGTGGCCCGTCCGGTGGGTCCCAGTAGTCAGGGGGAAACATTTTTTTCATGAAATACAGTGGCCCGTCCGGTGGGTCCCAGCTGTCAGGTGGAGGAATCATTATTTTCCGTGTAATAAGGAGGCACTTCCTTGCTGCGGCCGTGGACCCAGCTGTCAGCCTCTCCACGTACAGTCCACGTCCGATGGAAGTCGTTCCTTGACCACGTTGACCACGCCACGACGAGAGCACCAGGGTGGTGGACGACGGCGAGGCCTAGGAAGGGGACGACACAGAGGCAGGGAAGACTCGGCAGTTGTTTCCCACGCGGAGGGGAGTACCACTGTACGAGGGTTTACTAGTTCGTCTGCCGTCGCCGGAGAATAATAGCAGGTGTGGGTGAGTAGAGGGATGGCTAGGCCAGCGATGGGAGTATGGTCGGGCGGTGAGGCCTGCGCGGCAGCACAGCCGGCCGCGAGGAGGAGGGAGCAGGCAGTCCTGCCGGCGCTTGTTTGAGCGGCTGGATCCGGAAGAGCAGAGATTGAAGAAGCACGGCGGCCGTTGGATGGACATCCAACAGTCAGTGCTTGTGTGTCAACCTTTTTTTAAGAAAGCCTCAAATCTGTGGAAAACAGCATACAATCCATCTACCATTATTTCTAATAATTTACAGCCCATTTGCTAATTCTTAAGGTTTTTTTGGAGCCCATATTCTTTTTTTAGCATTACAGCCAATATTGTGGCAACGGTTAAAAAATTATACGAAATTTTGCATATTTCGGTGCGGTCCGAACTGTTTTTAATCCCAAAATTTCGACTCACATTCAAACTGATTTTAAAAATAAATGTATATCAATATAAAATTCAACAAATTCTCCATGCATAAAAATTAATGTAATTTAAAATCTTGAAATGAAAAAAAGATATTTGAAACTAATTGCTGGTTTGATGTGTTTTAAAAATGTGCAACCCATTTCTCATTACTGATGGGCCATTTTCTCGGCCAGCCGAATGAAAGCTCTCCTCGTCTTGAAAGATTTGCAGCCCAACAGGCCTGACAAAGCGACTTACTTGGCAAATCACAAAAAAACTGGGCTATGGCCGTGGACCCAGCTGTCAGCCTCTCCACGTACAGTACTCTTCCGATGGAAGTCGTTCCTTGACCATGTTGACCACGCTGCGTGGAGAGCACCACGGTAGTGGACGACGACGAGGCCTAGGAAGGGGACGACGCGGCAGTGGAAGCCCGCGCGGAGAGGACTACGAGGGTTCACTGGTTCGGCTGCGGTGTGAGGCTGCCGTCGCTGCAGGGCCTGGCCAGCGGTGGGAATAGTAGGGGGTGGTGAGGCCTCTGCGGCAACACAGCCGGCCACGGGAGGCAGGAGCATGCGGCACGACTGGCGCTGCTTTGGGCGGCTGGAGCAAGAAGACCAGAGGTTGAAGAAGCACTACGGCCGTTGGATGGACATCGTACGGTCACTGGAGCTAGAATCGCTCATATTGACTAAGTTGACAAAGCCCTTCGTCCCCGTCAACTTAGTAGGCCCACAAGTCAGCCTCCCAGCAAGGTGGGTCCCAGCTAGCCGGGGGAGTATTCATTTTTTTGTGCGTAATAAGGAGGCACTTCCGGTGGGTCCGAGCTGACAGCGGGGGGGGGGGGCGTTTTTCGCGAAATACGGTGGCCCGTCCGGTGGGTCCCAGCAGTCAAGGGGAAACAATTTTTTCGCAAAATACTGGTGGCCTGTCCGGTGGGTCCAAGCTGTCAGGTGGAGGAATAATTATTTTGCACGTAATAAGGAGGCACTTCCTTGCTGCGGCCTTGAACCCAGTTGTCAGCCTCTCCACGTACAGTCCACATCAGATGGAAGCCATTCCTTGACCACGTTGACCATGCCGCGCCGACAGCACCAGGGCAGTGGACGACGGCGAGGCCTAGGAAGGGGAAGACACGGAGCCGGGGAAGACGCGGTAGTGGATGCCCACGCGTAGAGGAGTACGAGGGTTCACTGGTTCGCTGCGGTGTGAGGCTGTCGTCGCTGCAGAATAACAGGGGGTGTGGGTGAGTAGAGGGATGGCCTGGCCAGCGGTGGGAGTAGTAGGGGGCGGTGAGGCCTCCGCCGCATCGCAGCCGGCCACGGGAGGCAGGAGCACGAGGCACGACCGGCGCTGGTTTGGGCGGCTAGAGCAAGAAGACCAGAGGTTGAAGAAGCACTACGGCCGTTGGATGGACATTGTACGGTCACTGGATCTAGAATCGTGCATATTGACTAAGTTGACAAAGCCCTCCGTCCCCGTCAACTTAGTAGGCCCACAAGTCAGCCTGCCACTAAGGTGGGTCCCAGCTAGCAGGGGGTATTCATTTTTTGTGCGTAATAAGGAGACACTTCCGGTGGGTCCGAGTTGATAGCAGGGGAACGTTTTTTTCGCGGAATACGGTGGCCCGTCGGGTGGGTCCCAGCAGTCAGGGCAAACATTTTTTTCGCGATATACTGGTGTGCGTCCGGTGGGTCCCTGCTGTGAGGTGGAGGACTAATTATTTTCCGCGTAATAAGGAGGCACTTCCTTGTGGCTGCCGTGGTGTCAGCCTCTCCACGTACAGTATTCTTCCGATGGAATTCGGTCATTGACCACATTGACCATACCGCGCCGACAGCACCACGGCGATGGACGACGGTGAGGCCTAGGAAGGGGACGACGCGGAGCCGGGGAAGACACGGCAGTGGATGCCCACGCAGAGAGGAGTACGAGGGTTCACTGGTTCGACTGCGCTGCCGTCGCCGCAGAATAACAGGGGGTGTTGGTGAGTGGAGTGGAGGGATGGCCTGGCTAGCGGTCGGGGTAGTATGGGGGCGGTGAGGCCTCCGCGGCAGCATAGCCGGCCACGGGAGGCAGGAGCAGGCGGCACGACCGACGCTGCTTTGGGCGGCTGGAGCAAGAAGACCAGAGGTTGAAGAAGCACTACGGCCGTTGGATGGACATTGTATGGTCAGTCGAGCTAGAATCATGCATATTGACTAAGTTGACAAAGCCCTTCGTCCCCGTCAACTTAGTAGGCCCACTATACTGGGTCCCAGCTAGCAGGGGGAGTATTCGTTTTTTTGTGCGTAATTAGGAGGCACTTCCTTGCGTGCAAAGATATAGCTGGTGGGTCCGAGCTGTCAGTGGCGGTAACGTTTTTTCATGAAATACAGAGGCCGTTTCGGTGGGTCCCAGATGTCAGGTGGAGGAAATCATTATTTTGCGGGTAATAAGGAGGCATTTCCTTGCGTGCGGCCGTGGACCCAGCTGTCAGCCTCTCCATGTACAGTCCACTTCAGATGCATGTCGGTCGTTGACCATGCTGACCACGCCACGCCGAGAGCACCAGGGCGGTGGACGACGGCGAGGCCTAGGAAGGGAATGACACGGAGGCAGGGAAGACTCGGCCGTTGTTTTTGTTTCCCACACAGAGGGGAGTCCGACTGTATGAGGGTTTACTGGTTCGTCTGCTGTAGCCGGAGAATAACAGCAGGTGTGGGTGAGTAGAGGGATGGCTAGGCCAGCGATGGCAGTACGGTGGGGCAGTGAGGCCTGCGTGGCAGCACAGCCGGCCGCGGGGAGGAGGGAGCAGGCAGTCCCGTCGGCGCTTGTTTGAGCGGTTGGAGCAGGAAGAGCAGAGATTGAAGAAGCACAACGGCCGTTGGATGGACATCCAACAGTATACACGCCATCTCTGGAAAGCCTCAAATCTGTGGAAAACAGCATACAACCCATCTGCCATTATTTCAAATAATTTATAGCCCATTTGCTAATTCTTACGGGTTTTTTTGGAGCCCATATTCTTTATGTTAGCATTACAGCCCATATTGTGGCCACGGTTAAAAAATAATACGAAATTTTGCATATGTCGGTGCGGTCTAAACTGTTTATAATCCCGAAATTTCGAGTCACATTCAGACTGATTTTAAAAATAATTGTATATCAATATAAAATCCAATAAATTGTCCACGAAAAAAATCAATGCAATTTAAAATCTAGAAATGAAAAAAAGATATTTGAAAATAATTGCCGGTTTGATGTGTTTTAAAAATGTACAGCCCATTTCTCATTACTAATAGGCCATTTTCTCGGCCAGCCGAATGAAGCTCTCCTCGTCTTGAAATATTTGCAGCCCAGCTGGCCTGATAAAGTGACTTGACAAATCACAAAAGAATTGGGCTAGCCATTTTCAGAAAGAAAAAAACTAATGGGCTGGTCTATGGTAAACATAAAAGAAAAGGCTGTCTAGACAGGCCAGAGTGTCCCGCACAGCCCAGTTGACACCCTGCTTCCGTCTCAAAAACAAATTAGATAAATTCCACTCCAATTATGGAGATTCATAAAAATGCCACTGCAATTTCCAAACTTTGAAAAATGCCACTGCAATTTTTGCAAACTTTGAAAAACGCCACTACAGTTTGCAAACTTTGAAAAACGCCACTCCAGACTTTGAAAAATGCCACCAGAAATGGCATGAAATGGCATTTTTCAAAGTTTGGCAATTGCAGTGGCATTTCTCGGATACACCAGATTTGGAGTGGCATTTATCAAATTAACCCAAAACAAAAATAACTAGGCGAGCTGCTGGGTCCCTGGTGTTAGCCGCTCGTTGTGCAGTTCTCTCGTTTATTGACTACGCTGACAATGGCATGGGACCCTGATGGTAGAAATCCACTAGGAGGAGCCATTTTTTTATTGGCTTGAAATAAGGAGGCACTTGCTTGCGTACTGCCATGACCTTGGCGGGTCCCTGCTGTCATCCTCTCCACGTACAGTACCAGTTAGTCGTGCTTCAAAACTGATCGGCAAGCCATTAAAAAAATAAAGGTGGATAACTAATGCGGCACCGCAGGCCAATGCGGCCAGATTGCATTTTGCACGAGAAATTACACACCATGTTTCATTGACATGTGGTCCTGTTCCAACATATCAGTGAGACGACGGCGAGTAGTAGGAGCATTTCCGAACGGACGTGTAGGCCGGGGTGCCTCTTCGTGAACCGTGGCAAACTAGCAACTGTCCACCGACTCTTCGCCTTTCCCTCTCGATTTGGAACTGCTGTCGCACGCTCTTCCTCTCCCTCCTCCATTTTCCTTCAGCCCTTCACCCTTTCTTATGCCATTGTTCGATCATCTTCTCCATGGAGGGAACAGGCCTGAAACGACCCCGTTATTCTTGCCCCGATCTGAAAGATGACGTGGTGGAGGAACTCATTGATCGGTGCGACGTCATCACCTCGGCTAGCATGGAATGTTAGTTCAAGCCCATTCTCGACTCAACTAATAACATCATTACAAAGAACCTAAGAGTCAAGGAGCAGTTTGATCTCCCATATCTTCTTCGCCGTGACCCTGATGACTGGCGTCGGCACGACGGAGGCCCGCCCTGTGCTAGTTGATGCCGCTTGATAATGATACGTATGATGTTAAGATGCCATCGCTTGAGGGCAAGGCTTGGGTGGGCGCAAATGGAGATTGGGTTGTTTACATTGGGTCCAACTGCGAATGGGAACTTGTGAATGTGTACACTCATCACCGGGTTCCACTTCCAAAAATCTCAGCACACTGCCCAGAGGTTGAGCACACCGGTAATGTACGCACGTTCAAATACGATCATGGTGACTATCTTCTACGGAAGATAGCAATTTGTCGAGTTCCCAACCGCTCTTGGAATTACAACAACTATCAAGTTGTTGCTATCTTCAACAAGCTTTTTGCCGTCCTTCGTGGTTCGACTCGATGGATATTGCTCAAAAATCAGTTTCTGTACACAGATGAGTACTGTGATGCAATTCAATACGAGGGCCTTGTGTTTGCTGCCACCACTCGTGGCACTGTTTTTGCATGGCATCCTAGTAGTTTCGGTACGTTTGTCTTCCACCATAATTATAATTGTTTCATCCACATGCATGCGGGTTAGCAAGTTTCCCTTTACTAATTAACCTTCTTCTTGTGTTTCCAAGGTCCTGTGAACATCCCACCACCTATACTTGAAAAATTTTATAACCAAGGGGGAGATGACGATGGTGATGATCACGAGCATGACGAGCAGCGCCCATATACTCTGTGGCGCCTGGCAACTAATTCTGATGGATCACCTCTTCTTGTGTGTATACAGCCCATTGATGATGTTACTGCTAAGGAAGCAGGTGTCTCCCATGGTCGCACTCTCCGGACCTATTCCAACACCCCGTTGGATGGTATTCGGGATGGATACTAGTGTGCTAGCGCCAACTCCTTATCCCTGGCACAGAATTGATAGTCTTGGAGAAAACTCGCTCTTCCTTGGACAAAACTATCCGATGATGGTGAAAGACGATCCAACTGCTGTTGACACATTTATGAGTGTCTATACCTCGGACATTTGGGTGGTTCCCTACCCTAGTACTGATATAGTAGGCCGCTTCAGCCTGGATGATCGGTCCTGTGTTGGTCTCCAGATCGACAAAGGATGGCCCGTCCGAGAGAATCACTTTGGTTCAAAGCAAGTGTTTCCAACGCCGCGGAATGGTTGAGTTGAAGTTCATTTCATGGCTTGTTATTTGTTGTGTGGTGAAAACTTTAGTATTTATAATGTATCCTCGTTGTCGATGTGGGTTGATGACATGTTGTATGTAATAAAATGATAAGCCTGTGATAAACTTACTAAATTTATGAATGGCTTTCGAGTCGCTTCTCTGAGTGAGTGGTGCAACGAGACAAAAAAAAATTCCGAATACATAATTGTACGTGCATTGCAACAGGTTATCGGATGAGGCCAATCAACAATAGTAGTACACTATTTGTACTAGCTTCACATGCTTCGTGCGTCGGGCGGGTGTTTTTACTGTAGCCATATGTTAATGTGTTCGCTGTACGTAACCAGCACCTCGAATCCTCGATACTAGTACTATATAGTAGGAGTAAGTAGTAGGAGTAGTAGGGTGGCATGGGCCAGAATAAGCATTCACGTCCAGGAGTACGGCACACGCCACCACCACGACATCCATCTGACACCATATTATTTCTTGGAGTCCGTGCTAGAGCAATCTCTTCAACCTCGTTGTTTCTCTAACTTCAGGCATCGTGCGACGGGCGAGGTGGGGGTTTGCCGATAGTCGGTTTCCTTAACTGCGGTCCCACTTGTAAGGCCAACTCCAACGCACGACCCCAAACGCACCTCCGTTTTGCATGAACTCCAACGATAATTTTGACTAGAAAAGCAAGACCAAAGAAAACAAGAACCACAAGAATACATTTTACTACTCCTGTAAGTTGGATTAGTGCCTTCTCGATGCATTCATTGTTGATCTGCGGAGGCTTGATCTTGCGTGCTTCTTTCTTCTTCGAGTGTAAAGAAGTAGACGTTGCTTCCTCGCATCTAGTCTCATGTCTAGCCTCTATTCTAGTAGGAGTATCAACAAGTGCACTAATCTCATCCGAGAGCAGAACCGAAGATTTGGTCGTGTTCTTCCTCCTTTTGCCGAAACGTGGGACATCCAGCATCCAGGTCGTGTCATGAAAGAAAATAGAGTGGTAGTTGAAGCCATGAGATGTGCATCTTGGGTTAAACTGTAAATAGAAGCTTACTACTCTTGAGTAACTCCAAAAGTGGCCACCGAAGATCTTTATTGGATTTGTTTTTCATCACCAGCGCGTCGAGGTGAAAGATATGCAGGTTCAGTGGGTCCTCTTGCGTTTTCACTGACATGTGGGGCCGCATGTGAGCAAACAGACGATGGGCTCCGCGCGTCCGCTGGCTCGCTGAGAAGAGAGATAGAGGAGGGCTAATCATGGACTGCAGGAAATTTGTTCTACGTACCTCGATATAGGCTCGATATAGTGGGGTGGCATAGGCCATAACTAGCATTCATGTCTAGCAGTACGGCACACGCCACCCACATGAGTCCCATCCGCCACCAACTTTCTTGGAGTCCATGCTACAGCCATCTCTTCTCCCTCCTGTTTTCTCAGCCATCGCGCGGTGGGCGGGGTGGGGGTTTGCCGATAGTCGGTTTGCTCAACTGCGGTCCCATTTGTAAGTGAAAATGCAACACCGCACGCATTCCCGCTTGAGTGGCATGCCGGACCAACCGTCTGGGGGTGCGACGCGAACACGGCAGGCTTTTCCTTTTGAACTCGTAAATTGTAAAATTTGGTTCTGCTCCATGGCGTGACCGATAGATAGAAAATAATGATTTTTCCTAGAGTAATGAGAAGTTTGGTTCTGGCGCCGTTCATGCATGGAGTACGTACGAAAATTATGAAGTTGATGCGAAAGGTAAGATAATTACTGTAGTATCATATACTACTACATGGATTTGACGGAAAGATAAAAATACATACAGATCCATCAACGTTCAACGACATCCTCACGTCCTAGTGCGCCGGGTCACCAACCGACGTGTGAGGAGCAGCGGCGTTGGCGGCGAGCTCAACGTGCTTCTAAACAGTGCCGTCCAAGGTTTCCCTGCGCTCTAAGAAGGCCAGCATCCTATCGTCCTCCTCTTGCATGTAGTAGTCCTTGTGGACGATTTGCGCGTAGACGTGGGTGATTATGTCGATGGTGTCTTGCTGCGCCAGGTGCTACGCGGCAAGCGCGACCTCGAGGTGGACATTCTCCGGCGCGACAGCGGGCAGTCGCAGGGCCACCAGTGCATCGAAGAGGTTGTCACCATAGTGGACATTGAGGGTGGTGGGCATTGCAGAGCCTGGGCACATCGGCTGGAGGCTTACGTCAAAGTCGTCCGCAAGCTTCTTGACAATGGTGAACTTGTTGAGGAAACCAACGAGGACCTCGTCGAACAAGGAGATGAAGCTGTCGTCCAAGCGGCCCCTCGCCCTGGCGGCCTCAAGCAATACTACCTGGAGACATTCCTCGGTGCCAGGCCGCAGGCCAGCGTCGCGGACCATCCGGCACAGCCGGTTGTGCTCGCGCTCATCGCCTCCATGGGTCTAGCGTAGCTTCTAGTCAACTGACCTTGCAATTCGAGTGATCACTCAGCCCTTGGTTAGCGTGCGTAGGTGCGTAGGATTTCATACTACTCCTCGGCCCTCTACTGCACCTGCCTTTGGTTGTATGGTAGGTGGGCCATCCACCCCCTGGGGCCACGTGTCATTCACCCAAAGGCAGTTGTCGTAAGTCAATGAAGCTGCGTCCCCCTCCGTGCCGGTGTAGTATAGTCATCTCACCAGACCTCTAGTTGGGGCCAAACGAGAGAAGTTTGATGTTTACTGGTTTATTGGTCCCCTTTGCATTTTGCGCCAAGTTTTGACCTTTGATTTAACTAATAAAATGTTAATGCATGTAAACAAAAATGTTGTGTAACTCACCTTACGAAAACCAAATAATCCCAAAATACTTAGGCACGGTGCATTAACTCCCTCCTTGTTTCTTATTTCATGACATATCAACCAATGAGAGATGTGGGCCGTGCATGCTTTCAATGACTTGAGACTACCAAACATGACATGCAGTGTTTAGTTCATTGCATGTAATCCTATTAGTACTCTAGTTAGGAGTAGCAAAAAAAATTAAGTTCTCTCGCCGATAGGAATAAAACACCATGTATTTATTTACAGAGGGAGTAGTACATTTTTGGTGACATGAATTACTAGATATTGCTTGTCAAATAATAAAATCTAGATGGACGTGGTAGTACTCCCAAATCCAGACGGTGGTGCTACTAGTACTAGTAGTAGTACTACCAATGTAGTAGTAGGAGTACTAGCACTGTACTACCCGTTGGTCAAATTATTACGTGCTGCTCCTCACAGTGAAGTGACAAGACCCTGCGCCGGAGATGACACCTAAGTATAGGCGCCGTGTTCGGCATACCATAGTCAGCCTCACCATCTGCAGTCACTATCATCATGGATGTAGAGTTAGCCTGCTTACAACTAGCCTTGTTCGACATAATTTCCCGTGCGTAGATGCCCGTGCATTGCACAAAACACCACGATTGGGGGTGGACGGCTCCGGCAGCGGCCATCGCGCCAGATTTTTCCATGGACTTCTAGTCCTAGATGTGGTGGGGAGGAGATGAGGCTGATTGTGAGAGACAATCAGTTGTTTGTAAATAGGGAACAAGTGCGGGCATCTTTTTGCAAAAACAGAGAAGCTTGGTTTGTATGTGTCAGATCTAGATCCGACGGCTATTGGTGAAAGATGGGAGGCACAACATCATCACCAACTCAGGACCTGTTTGATTCGCAGGATTTTGAAAACGCAGGAATAGGACACGGCAATATTACAAGTTTAAAACTGATATTACAAATGCTAGGAGTAATGCTGCACCTACGAAGAGGGAATTACTAGGAAGTTTACGTAAGAACTTTCGTTACATTAGGTGGATGCAGCATTATCATACAAACTAAAATCCACCGCCCTGACAAGTCACTAATGGGAAAATAAGTTTTCGAGTCTCTGGCCACTTGATGTTTCAAAAACAAATTCAGCTTCTGCGGAGAAATGAGCTCCACCGTGTACCCGTGTGGGTGTGGCTGGGCACGAAGCGTGAGTACGTGCACGGTGCACCTATTCTCTTCTTGTATACGTACACCACCTACATGGGGTTGTGTGAGAGAGATACAAACCTAGAGAGATATAGTGTGTGGGTTCTTGAGAGTTTTTTGTGGGGGGGGGGGGTAAATAAAAATATTTAACATATGCAATGTGTGTGAAATAGAGTCCTGGATATAACATATATATAGAGGGGGCGATCCACGAGAAGAGAGTGAAGGTATCATCGGCTTGAGGTGTCCATAGAATCGAAGAGAGGGATGATGTGTGTGTGTGTGCGCGCGCGCGATTGATAAAGAGTGCCATCGAATTTGTGTGTGCCCACGTCAAAGATATAGAGTGGTTGGCCTACTGGAACGTGAGATGGGACATGTGTAGTTTGTTTCTGTTGCATGGATACCTACCTGCAGCGCTCGACTATCGGTGTGTGGTGGGGGAAGAGGGAGGCCCAATTAACTATAGAGGTACAATGGCTGGTATATGTGTGGAGGAGGAGAGAGGCCTACCTCTTGTATTAAGGAGATCGATCTGCCTCATGTATTAAGGGAGATCGATCGGCATCCATGCATATGTGCAGGAGATGAATAAGGTTGGGAGAGAGACAGAGCTAGAGTGTTGGAGGGGGTGGTAGTGGAGTTGCTTCTAAGAAATGGTGGGATAGGCTTGCTAGACAAACGGAGGGCACGCCCGCAATATCAATAAGAGAGGAGATGGCTGCTTATTGTCTGTGCACGTGCGTGTGAGAGACGGGTCAGGAGGCATGCACGAATGATGAGGGGGGACGATGTGGATGTGGTAAGCAGACGTAACTACATAGGAAGATAAATCGCCCTTTGTAAGAGAAAGGAGAGACATAACTTGTGAGGTATGTCTATCGATGTGTGTTAGAAGCAAATGAGGCATGAGGAGAAGGATAGAGAGAGAGGGATGCGTGTTGGAGGTGGTACGAGAGGCATACTATATCGAGGGGGAGGAGTGTGCGAGTACGAGAACGATGAAAAGAGTGGTGGGAGTGAGGCATGGACGGTGACAAGAGAAGAGGGGAAGCTTGTGTTTGTGCTAGGCACACCTGGCTAGAGAGGCATATCGATCAATGTGTGCCGTAAAGAAGGAGCTGGGGGCCTACACACACCGTGGGTGAACGACCTAAAGTGAAAAGACAAATTTGCGCGATGGAGCTAGAGAATGCTGAGGGAGGGTGACAGGGATGCGAGCGTGTGCTTGCACAAGAGAAAGTTAGCGCTAGCTACAAAGATAAGAGGGTTGTGTGGGTGTAAAAGACGAATAGAGATCATATATACTTCATTATAAAAAGCAAATTCTGATATTTGAAGAATTTATCATAGTGTTTCAAACCGATGGATGTGTGAATATATATAACGGTGATACTGTCGGCATTCTGGGAATGGGGGTCCCTAGACTTGCCTGCCTGCGGCCTGCGGCGTGGCTCAAAAGGGGGCCCAGCGCAGCCCATCTTCACCAATGCAAACCCAAGACCCTCGCGTGGGGCCAAGCCTCGCGGGGCGGACGACGCGGAGCTTCCTCAGGCACGGCCTCATCAGGCTGGCTCACGAGGAGGCGGAGAGATCAAGGCGGGGTACCTCACGAGGTGCCCGTGACGCAAGCCATGACGACTGAGGGAGCCAAGCGGGTGCTAGCCCGCGCAGTGTCCTCCTTTCCTCCTTGGTGCAAAGGGGGAAAGCGAAGCTGTGGAGTACCGAGGCATCAGGCAAAGATTGCCATTTCGGTGCAACGAGACCAAGACCATGAGGACTACAAGATGGAGGTCATCGTGGAGCCCGAGATGGCGTCATCACCAGAGCTTTGTGCAGGCGAAGACTACTTTTGTCAGGGTAGCTAGTACTAGCTGTCCCCCTTCAAATTAGCCCGCCATTGTTGGCTCCCTTCCCGCTCGATATTTGGGAAGAGGACCAGGGCCTCTATAAATAGGACCAGCCACCCACAGAGCAAAGAGAGGTTCGGAGGGGATAGAGGGATCGAAGGATAAAAGGATCAGAGAGAGAGAGAGGAAAAGGTGACTGAACTACTCCTAGCAGTTCATCTCCCCAGCCAAGAACAGACCCTCGCGAGGCTGTTCTTCCTTGTATTGTTCATCATCATCAGCCCAAGAGGCAATCCACCACACCACAAACTGGAGTAGGGTATTACACCACAACGATGGCCCGAACCAGTATAAACCCTGTGTCTCTTGTGTTGTTCTTTCCATAGTTTAGATCTTAGCGAGGCGGAGGGGTGCAGGTAGGTAGGAGGCGAAATCTCCGCGCGCACCCCAGTGTTCGAACCTCAGGGGTCTGCCGGAACCCGAAATCCGACATTTGGCGCGCCAGGTGGGGGTGCACCAGAGTTTTCTCTTACGCCACCGCCACGGCCCGCCTCGCGATGGGTAGCGCGTCGCCCGCTCCGGCCACCGGCGCCAACGCGGGGGCCAGGGGGCTCCGAGCCCTGGCCCCAGCCCTGCAACGGGTACGGTGGTCGGACAAGCTCAAGCCAACGACGCCGCCGCGCTATGGCGGCACGACAGATCCGCTGGCCTTCTTGCTGGCGAGCGAGGAGGCCCTCCTCGAAGCCGGAGGTGACGATAGGGTCGTGGCCAACTGGCTCCCCATGGCCCTCACCGGCGCCCCGCGCACATGGCTGCTCCACCCGCCGGCAGCCTCCGTGGCTTCTCGGGAAGAGCCCCACAACCTCTTCCCCGCCCATCGCGCTGCACCAACACCCCCGGTCGTCGCGGACCTCTTGGGCGGCTCGCAGGCGCCGCCTACAAGTCACCATGTCAAGCCGTTCATCCGCCGGGTCAGCGCCCCTTCCACGCGGCAGGGGGCTCCCCTGGACCGGGTGGCGCCCGAGACCGGCCTGACCTTCAGCTTGGAGGACCACCCCTCCAACTCGGCCTGCTCGGGTGCGCTCCCCATGCTGTGCACCTCCACCATCTGCCAGGTGGCCGTCACCAGAACCCTCATTGATGGCGGTGCGGGACTCAGCATGCTCTCGGTCGAGGCCTTCAACCTCCTCTGCATACCCCTGGAACGGCTGCAACCCAGCGAGCCCTTCTCAGGCGTTGGGGGCGAGTCGTCCAGCTCCTTGGGATAGATCCGGCTCCCAGTAACCTTCGGCACCTACGACAACTTCCACACGGAGCTGGTCGACTTCGACATCGCCCCCATCGGCCTCCCCTACAACGCCATCCTCGGCTACCCAGCGCTGGCCCAGTTCATGGCCGCGACGCACCCGGCGTACAACCTCATGAAGATGCCCGGGAGCAGCGGTGTCCTTAATGTGCACGGGGACAGCGGGGACGCGTTGCGGGTGCTCGAGCTCGCCTTCAAGATGGCGGCGTCGGCACAGCCCGCCGACTTGGAGACCCCCGAGCCCAAGGGGGCTGCACCCGCCAAGAAGAAACAGTTGTTCACCCAAGACAAGGCAGAAACCAAGTAGATACCCGTCGATGAGGACGGGTCCACCAACGCCACTTTCACCATAGGCGCCCACCTCAAACCCGAGCAGGAGGAGGCCCTGGTCGGGTTCCTGCACGCAAACAAGAAGGTATTCGCTTGGGAGCCTGACCAGTTGGCAGGGATCCCTAGGAGTGTAATCAAGCATCACCTCAACGTGTGCCCCAACGTGCGCCCTGTGAAGCAGAAGGCCAGGCGGCAGTCCACAGAAAAGCAGGCCTTCATCATCCAAGAGACCCGCAAATTAGAAGCCGCTCGGGTCATTCGCGAGGTCTGATACCCGGATTGGTTGGCCAACCCTGTCGTTGTGCCAAAGAAGGGAGGGAAGGAGCGCATGTGTGTCGACTTCACCAACCTCAACAAAGCATGACCGCAAGATCCGTTCCCGCTCCCCCGCATCGACCAGATCATTGATTCCACTGCGGAATGTGAACTGTTATGCTTCTTGGATTCCTTCTCTGGGTAACACCAGATCAAGATGGCGGTAGAAGACGTCGAGAAGACAGCCTTCCTAACCCCGTGTGGGGTGTACTGCTACACATGCATGCCATTCGGGCTGCGTAACGCAGGGGCGACCTTTCAGCGGCTGATGCACATCACCTTGGGCCCGCAGCTCGGGAAGAATGTTGAAGCTTACGTCGATGACATTGTGGTAAAGTCTCGGGAGGCCAGGACCTTGATACAAGACCTGGAGGAAACCTTCGCGAGCCTCAACGCAGTGAACCTACGGCTCAACCCAGAGAAGTGTGTGTTCGGAGTCCCCTCGGGCAAGCTCTTGGGTTTCCTCGTGTCCCACCGAGGCATCGAGGCTAACCCGGAGAAGGTCAAGGTGGTGGAAGACATGAGCCCGCCAAAGACCCTCAGAGAAATGCAGAAGCTCACAGGGCGCGTGGCCGCGCTAGGGCGCTTCATCTCCAAGTTGGGGGAACGAGCGCTGCCCTTCTTCCAGCTAATGAAGAAAAAGGGGCCCTTCGAGTGGACTGAAGAGGCCGACGAGGCATTCCAGGATCTCAAGAGATACCTGACCAGCCCACCGGTCATGGTGGCTCCGCGCCCTCAAGAGCCCCTGGTGCTTTACCTCGCCGCCACTCCCTACTCCGCCAGCGCAGCCTTGGTGGTAGTCAGAGAGGAGCGCCGAATCAAAACCGCGGCAGCAGCCTGGGACAAGGCAGAACAGGGACAAGGAAGGCCCACAGAAACTGCCACCGCGGCTGAGGAGGATCAACCGCCGCAGAGGGGCGCGCCGGGGGAGGAAGAGGCCCCTCTCCTAGATGGCCAGTCTCAGGAGGCCTCATTGCCTCAAGAGGCGCCATGGTCTCCGAAGGGAGCCACCAGCACTGACGCACTCCACCTCGTTGAGCACCTAGTGTACTTCGTCAGCACGGTGTTGCGGGATGCAAGGGCACGGTACCCCATGCCTCAGAAACTCCTCCTCGCGCTACTGGTGGCCTCGCGCAAGCTGCGGCACTATTTTCAGGGTCACCCCATCAAGGTCGTCTCGTCATACCCCCTGGAGAGAGTGCTCAGGAGCCCTAATTCAGCTGGAAGGGTCGCTGAGTGGAACATAGAACTGCAAGCATTTCAGCTCGAATTCAGCACGACCAGAGTCATCAAGGAGCAGCGTTGGTGGATTTTGTGGCAGCATGGACGGAGGCGCCAGGCCTCAAGGCCGACGAGGATCGGTCCCTGTCCCCGGGAAGCAAGGCGCCAGAAGGCTGGGTCATGTACTTCGATGGGGCGTTCTCCAGGCATGGCGCTGGGGCTGGGGTGGTGCTTATATCGCCCACTCAGGACAAGCTCTATTACGCCATGCAGCTCTGTTTCCAGCAAGGTGAAAAGGTCCAACAACATAGCAGAGTATGAAGGTTTAATAGCAGGCTTGAAGGCCGCGGCTGCCCTGGGGGTGAAACGCCTCACCATCAAGGGCGATTCGCAGCTCCTTATCAATTTCTCCAACAAGGTGTATGAGCTGAAGGATGAGCACATGGAAGCCTACCTAGCGGAGGTCCAAAGGATGGAGAAGCAGTTCTGGGGGTTGGAGTTGCAGCATGTGCCCCGTGGCACCAATCAGGAGGCCGACGACATCGCCAAACGGGCATCCAGGTGGTTACCTTAGGAGCCTGGCGTTTTCGAGGAGCGGCTCTTCAAGCCCTCAGCCCAGCCATCATTATCGAACATGGCTCAGCCCTGGGAGGAGCTCCCCCAGCCACCTGCCTCAGGGGCTCCGGCCTGTGGCCCGGCCTCAGGAGCACGCCTGCTCCTGATGATGGAACCTCAAGTGGGATGTTGGATCACGGAGCTCCGGAGTTACCTAACGCAAGGGACCCTGCCGGAGAAGGAGGAGGAAGCGGAGCGAGTGGTACGCCAGGCCACGGCATACTGCATCAAGGATGGAGAGCTCTACCGAAAGCGGCCAAACGATGTATCCCTGCGCTGCATCTCCAGGGAGCAAGGGAAGGAACTGCTGGAAGATATACACGGCGGAGACTGTGGACATCATTCATCATCACGGACCCTCGTCGGCAAGGCGTTCCGCAGTGGGTTTTATTGGCCCGCCGCGCTCAATGACGCCATCGAACTAGTGAAAGCTTGTGAGGCCTGCCAGTTCCACGCCAAGCAGATCCATCAGCCAGCAGGAGGCTTGCAGACTATACCCCTTTCATGGCCATTCGCAGTCTGGGGGCTGGACATCTTGGGCCCGTTTCCTCGGGCGCCCGGGGGCTACCGCTACCTCTACGTCGCCGTGGACAAGTTCACCAAGTGGGCTGAAGTAGAGGCTGTCCACACCATTCTCGCTGGTTCCGCGGTCAAGTTCATCAAGGGCATCGTGAGCCGGTTCGGGGTGCCGAATCGCATCATCACGGACAACGGTTCGCAGTTCACCAGTAACCTCTTCAAAACATACTGTGCTAACCTTGGAACGCAGATATGCTACGCTTCGGTGGCGCACCCCGAAGCAACGGCCAGGCCGAGCGAGCCAACGCGAAGGTCCTGAGGGGCCTCAAGACCAGGACGTTCAAGAAGAACCTGGAGGCCTGCGGCAGAGGTTGGTATGACGAGCTTCAGTCCGTGTTGTGGTCCATCCGCACAACCGCGACCAAGCCGACTGGAGAGACCCCGTTCTTCCTGGTCTACGGAGCCGAAGCGGTCCTCCCTCACGAGGTCAGGTGTCGCTCCGCGCGGGTCCTGGCGTTCGACAAGGCGCAGCAGGACGCCATGCGGGGGATGGACCTCGTGCTGGGGGAGGAACGTCGCCGAGAAGCCGCGCTACGAGCGGCGAGGTACCAACAAGCACTGCGGCGATATCACTGCCGCAACATCCGCCCCAGAACTCTTGAGGTAGGAGACCTCGTGCTCAGGCGGGTTCTCTCCAGGGAGGGGCTGCACAAGCTCTCTCCCATGTGGAAGGGCTCGTTCAAAGTTGTTCATGTTCTCAGGCCCGGCTCCGCGCGCTTGGAGACTCAGGAGGGGGTGCCAGTCCAGAACGCATGGAACATCCAGCACCTCCGGAGGTTCTACCCCTAAAAAGGCCCAGAGCCCATGAGGAAGGCGAATGCCCGTGAAGTTATCGCGTTTTGGAAAAGGCCCAGATCCTGTGAAGAAGGCGAATGCCTGTGAAGCTATCGCATTTTGGAAAAGGCCCGGAGCCTGTGAAGAAGGCGAATGCCTGTGAAGCTATCGCGTTTTGGAAAAGGCCCGGAGCTTGTGAAGAAGGCGAATGCCTGTGAGCTATCGCGTTTTGGAAAAGGCCTAGAGCCCGTGAAGAAGGCGAATGCCTGTGAAGCTATCGTGTTTTGGAGAAGGCCCAGAGCGTGTGAAGAAGGCGAATGCCTGTGAAGCTATCGCGTTTTGGAAAAGGCCCAGAGCCTGTGAAGAAGGCGAATGCCTGTGAAGCTATCGCGTGTTGGAAAAGGCCCGGAGCCTGTGAAGAAGGCCAACGCCTGTGAAGCTCACCGCCCATGACACTCTCACGTAATAATAAGTTGGGGCTGTTCACGCCCCGGAGTCTCAGGAGCGCCGGCCTCAGGCCCTGGGGCTCCCTCCCACGCCCAGTGGCAGCACTTAGCTCCGCGCTGGTGAGAAGACGTCGAAGACTAGATTAGGTGCCGGACGCGTATTTTCATTTGCTTTCCGCAGTTGGCTTGTTCCTTCTCATTCGAAGTTTTATTGAAGTTGTTGCCGTCTTTGGCTTGTGGTTCTTCGACTTTTCACTCTCCTGCCTCGATTTCTCTTGTGCAAGGCCTCACGAGGGGGCAGCCGAGAGCCCTCGCGAGTGTTCCTATCCTAGTCATTCAAAGGGTTCGCGACCTGGGCCCATTACAGGAGCACCCCTCCAGTCCGTGCCCCACGGGCACCGTGACACAAACAAAGGGCCTGGGTCGGTCGCCCCCACGGCCAGGGCCGGGAACTATCCACGCGCGGGCACGTAGCCGGAAGGTACGATAACGAAAGCAAAACGATGATTAACAACAATAACCCAAACACGCCCCCGCGGGGCTCCACACTACTGTCTTTGTTATGCAGGAAAAAGGAAAAGAAAGAACAAATCTGCTGCAGTCGCCTCACACCGGCCCGCAGGGAAGGCCCGAGCTGCCTCCGGAGCTCAGGCGGACTCCCTCTCACGCTTCACCAGGGCGCGACGGCGGGCGGACACGTTACCACCTCCCAAGCAGATACGACGGCGTGGAGGCTGACCGCGGCCACCGCTAGAAGAGTCGCCGCCTGAAGAAGAACCGGAGAAGCTTGAGGAACCCTGAGCGCTGCCAGCCGCGCGAGCGCTGCCCTCTCCATCATCGCCGGAGCTGGGTTCCCAGCCGCGGTCGTCACCCTCGGGGCAACACCCTGCGCGGCGACCATCTTCCCCAAACACCCTCATGTAAAGGGTGGCATCGCCTCGAACTTGAAGTGTAGGGTACACCGACGGCTCAGGCCACGCGCGCGGGCAAACGTCTGCCAACCGCGGGCCAGGGTCAGGCTCCCGGCCGCGGAGACCACCAGTGAGACCCATGAGGCCCGGCTGCAGCAGCCGTCGGCCTGGAGCCAGAGGCCGCCCGGGGCGCCGACCGGGAGCTCGCCAAGGAGGAAGCGAGGAAGTGGAAGCCGGGTACTAGTCGGCTCCGCCGACCACACAACGAACTCCGGCAGCACTTCAGCAGCGCGAAAGCGCGGCCTAGGGGGACGCGCAGCCAGAGCGCGCCCCCCGGCCAGTGCAATCCGCCCGTCGCTGTGCTGAAAATCGCCTCAACGGCCGCGGGGAGCTACCGTGGTGGCCACAGGATGTTTGCGAGGGCGCCGTCGGCCGCGCTTGGGCGGGGGAGAGGCGGGCTCAACCTGGCGAGCCTTCCCCTTCTCTGCGGTCGAGAACCTCCTCGACGGGGCCATGAAGAAAAAGGAGAAGCAAGGGGGGATGAACTAGAAGGGCGCGCGCCGGTCCGTACTTATAGCTGGTGAGGGCCAACCAACGGCCCCCATGATCGCAGGTAATTATGACCCGCTTTGCATGCAGGGACTTGTCCAATCCGTGCAGTTGCCGAGGCGCCATGGGGAAGTGGAGACGCCCACGTCCCATCAACCGCCACGCGGCGCCCAAGGCCGCAGGCTGTTAGGGCCCGTGGCGCTTCGCTCTTGCCCTTCCGCCTCCCTGCACGGCCAAGTCCGGGCGCGCCTTGGGCCCAGGGGCTACTGTCGGCGTTCTGGGAACGGGGGTCCCCAGACTTTCCTGCCTGCGGCCTGCGGCGTGGCTCAAAAGGGGGCCCAGCGCGGCCCATCTTCACCAAAGCAAACCCAAGACCCTCGCGAGGGGCCAAGCCTCGCGGGGCGGACGACGCGGAGCTTCCTCAGGCACGGCCTCGTCAGGCTGGCTCACGAGGAGGCGGAGAGATCAAGGCGGGGTTCCTCATGAGGTGCCCGTGACGCAAGACATGACGACCGAGGGCGCCAGGCGGGTGCCAACCCGCGCAGTGTCCTCCTTTCCTCTTTGGTGCAAAGGGGGCAAGCGCAGCTGCGGAGTACCGAGGCATCAGGCAAAGGTTGCCATTTCGGTGCAACGAGACCAAGACAATGAGGACTACAAGACGGAGGTCATCGTGGAGCCCGAGACGGCGTCATCACCAGAGCTTTGTGCAGGCGAAGACTACTTTTGTCAGGGTAGCTAGTACTAGCTGTCCCCCTTCAAATTAGCCCGTCATTGTTGGCTCCCTTCCCGCTCGATATTTGGGAAGAGGACCAGGGCCTCTATAAATAGGACCAGCCACCCACAGAGCAAAGAGAGGTTCGGAGGGGATAGAGGGATCGAAGGATAAAAGGATCAGAGAGAGAGAGAGGAAAAGGTGACTGAACTCCTCCCGGCAGTTCATCTCCCCAGCCAAGAACAGACCCTCGCGAGGCTGTTCTTCCTTGTAATGTTCATCATCATCAGCCCAAGAGGCAATCCACCACACCACACACTGGAGTAGGGTATTACACCATAACGGTGGCCCGAACCAGTATAAACCCTGTGTCTCTTGTGTTGTTCTTTCCATAGTTTAGATCTTAGCGAGGCGGAGGGGTGCAGGTAGGTAGGAGGCGAAATCTCCACGCGCACCCCAGTGTTCGAACCTCAAGGGTCTGCCGGAACCCGAAATCCAACAGATACACATGGTGTGGTTATGAACATGCTATACTACATTTAATATATTTTATCTCTACTCTTATAAAAAAACGGAGTTGTTGATGATGGTGTGCCTGTCATCCTGCATTATAGGCCATATGATTTATATCTGTCGGATAGCAAGGAAACTATGATGGTTGAAGTTGGCAACAATCATGATTGTAGATTCTTATTGAAATAGAGAAACAAATTCAAATTTAGTTCGAATTGCAACGGTTGTATAGACATTTGGAATGCACTAAAATGTTGGTATGAGTAGGTTACATGCATTATACAGCAAGCGAAAAAATTTAATCGGACATAACATGGATTCATACTCCCTCCTTCCATCTATATAGGGCGTAATGAGATTTTTAAGACAGCCTTTGACTATTGACAAGATTAATAGTACATGACATGCACAATGTGAAAATTACATCATTGAAAGAAGCTTTCACAGACGAATTTAACGGTGCGCTTTGTGTAAGTTGCATGTCATATATCACTACTCTAATATTTGGTCAAAGTTAGCATCGAAAAATGCATTAGGCCCTATATAGATGGAAGGAGGGAGTAGCTTTGAATAGCATTTGTATAGTAAAATGGGGAAAGACTCTCTCTTTGTGTGGTGTGAATAGTTTTATTTTTTTCGTTTTCTTTTTGGTTGAGGGAAGTGCGAATTAATTTGGTACGTACAAGTACAATATTACTACATGTTAGGCTTGTCCCTAAAATTCAACCTGCGTCTTGTTATATCCTGAAAATTCAGATATCGTGCTCCTAAACTGGCGCCTTCACAACCCGCGCCTTGCTATCCCGAAATTACAATGCGCGTGAAAACTCCCTCCAGCTGCCAAATCCCGACACGCGAAATCCCACTTCTAACCCTGAGCCGAAAGGGCCGCTAGTTCAAATCGGTGGGGGGTACTTTTGTAACACACCCTACATTTTGGACAAGCGCGTTCCTAAGTCATGCTTCACCCCCTCCCATCGCCCCCTTTTCACCATTCAAAATCCCAGGCCGCCATAACCTCTCTGCTCCAGCCGCGAAACCCCACCCTCCTCCTTAACTCGACCTCCCGGCGCCGACGGTGCTCCATCCCGCACCCCCATGGAGCGGCTACCTTGAAGCCGGTGTCGCGGGCGAGATCTCCATGGTGGCTCTCCCCCAGTGCGAGGCCCCCTCGACGGCGGCGTCCGTACCAGCCGGATCTGCTGCTGCTGCTCCGGCTCTCACTCGATCGCTCGCTCGCCCAGCTGCTGCTGCTGCTGCTCTCCCCCTCGCTCATGTTGCTGCTCTGCTCCGATTAAGCCACACTTTAGTTGACTGAATCGACTTTTGGGTCAGTCGATTTTCAGGGGTTGGGGGCTCGTCGGAGTTAAGGAAGAACCACCCGCAGCTGGGACGGGGCTCACCGAAGAGGTACCCCACTATCTATCTTTGGGTTCAGGGTGGGGGCGGGGGCCTAGAGGGCTGGCCGGGGCGGCGCTGGCGAGTTGTTTCGGGGTGGCGAGGCGGCGCTATGGCCGGCGGTTCGGCCGGTGGTGGCTGGCGGCTCAGGGGGTGCAGGTTGAAGATGAACTGCAGGCCCTCCCTAAACTACATGTCAAGTGCCTCTCTGCTACCATTGCGTTTAGTTTCGAAGTAGCATTCAGATTCCATAGTAAATTTCAGTTTCGACAGTTAATTCAGAGTCAACAGTTTTTACCTCATCTGTTGTAGTCAGGTAGTTTTTGTGATGTTAATTTTACATCCATTTTACATCATCTATTGGAGATGCTATTAGAATCCCACTTGAGATTGACGATGTCTGTCTTGTGCTGCTTCAGCCTTGACGTCTTATGTCTCACTGGAGCTGCTCCAACGACAGAACGATCCATCACAACAGAGTAGTGCCCTGGACACCGTCTACAGATTCCTTAGATCTTCCTCCACACCTCCGACAGCCACCTCTGCCTCAACTGCTTCAGCGACCAACCCAATGATGCTGAGGTCGACACGGCTACGGCAAAGAGGTTGTACACTTGTTGAATCACTTATTACTATACATTCACGTCGATCCATTAGGGCTATTTTGGTTCAACGGAAAAACATCGATCCACTGGTTGTTACCATCACTCTAAATTTCTACATGCTCTCCTTACATAATCTCACCATTTTTTTTCGTATGCATGTCAGATATTGTACACAGTCATGCTGAACATGTAGAGAAAAAGAGAAGAGTTTTGCGCGGCAATGCAATGTCATGCAGACATCGCTCCATGGTGGGTTCAATGGCAAACCCTCCCCATCCCTCTCCAGATTGTAATCCAGAGGAAGATATCTGTTCTAAGGCGGATTCGGACGCCGCTGACCACTACTATTTACCCCCCAAGGTGTTTGCTCTACCTTGGCATGATGATGTTAGTCATATCATGCATATGTTGCCTTGTAGTGCCTACTTTTGACATCATATATGTCATCTGCTTAGTTTAGACATGTTCTGTAATGCCACCTGTTTAGTTTCTATATCATATATGGGAATTATGCAGTCTCATGTCTTTTAGCCAGCCATAATATATGTGAAATGTGCAATGCCATCCTGTTTAACCAGGCATCATATATTTGAATGATATCTTGCCCATCCTTTTCTTCATTACATTTCCATTTATCGACAATGTTTGTACATTAAACTACTCTTCCTGTGAATCAGCCATTTGGGTGGGAGATGGAAAAATCTGGAGTGAAAACAAGGCCTTCAGAGCAGACAGTGCTACCTGTCGAAGCAGATCTCTTGTTGGGTCCTGATAGCTCCTTAGAGATGGATTCAGAGACAGATGACCAGTCCTATTCCCCCACTTAGGTGTATGCTCCAACTTGGCACAGTTATACTTCTCATATCATGCATACGGTGTCTTGCATTGCATAGTTTAGACATCATATACACAATATTCAACACCATGTTCTTAGTTCAGACATCATATCGAATGCCCTCTGTTTAGCATATAAATCACATATGTGAATTAAATGATGCGATCTTGATTACTTAGATAACATGTAGGTGAATTATGTCATGCGATCCTGTTTAGTTATTCATCATATCTTTGAATTATGTTATGCTATGCTATCCAGTTTAGATAGACATCATATATGTGAAATTATGTCATGCTATCCATTTTAGTTAAACAATATACATGTCAACTATTTCATGCCCTCTTTTTTCCACACTATCTATTGCATCTGTCTCTCATACAATGCCCGTACATTCAACTATGTTTCTTGTTTATCAGCCATTTGAATTGGAGCGGGTGATGCCAGTATCTAGCGGACTAAAAACACGATCTTCAAATAAAACAGTTCTACCTCTTGGTGGAGATAGCACCCCGGTTGTACATGCACAAGAACCAGCCCTACCACACATAACCCAAACTCTCGCAGATTGTACCCCTACTATGATGGTAAGAGAACCAGCTTCACCCAATATAACCCCAACCCCAGCCGATAGCAACCCAGTTCCTGTTGACACAGCACCATCTCCACCACAGAGCTCCCAAACAAGAGCAATTAGTAAGGCAGCTCTAGTGCCCAAAGGGCCAATACTATCACGACGAAACCCAACTCCACCAGTTAGTACGCCTATTCCTGTGGAGGAAGCACAACCAGCTAGTCGTAGTTTAGCATCTATCGCATTTGATGTTGTTAAATCGTATGTGCGTATCTTCCCATCTTGGAAATATTATACTGAAGATGAAGGAAAATGCCAGTTGCAGGTGTTTGTCCAGGATTTATGTGTAAGTAATGTTATTCATGGCAATTACTTTGCTTCGTCCCATACATCCTACCTCCATGATGGTTATAATACAGCAAATTTTCCCATTTTTCTCTATAGAGAAGGACCGATTTGGAAACTCAGGATGAGGTAACCTGTGCTAATACATCTGCTATCTTCAAGAATGCTTGGTGGCAGTATCGGAATTACCTGAAGAAAACGTACTTCACCGGCAAAGAAACTCATCAAATTCCCTTACGTTCTCATGAGACACATTTACTGGACGATGACTGGGAACGCCTTGTTCTGTACTGGTCCCGAACCAAGAATGTGGTAAGGTCTATGAGCTCATTTTCTATTTTTAAGTATTATATTCTTGCGTCTTACTGTACTTTGTTCATGTAGAACAAGTGCCTAAACTTGAAGAACAACTGTTCTAATTTAAGATTCCATTGCTACCATAGGACATAGATATATGTTTGTTTGATGATTTTATTATGTACTAGTACTAGGCAATAGAAGACTTGGTAGTTTAATCATCTCCACCTTACTAATGAACTGGTTCACCGAAATGAGTTTCATATACTAGTACATGCTAAACTTGTTATGTGTCTGCTTGTTTCTTCTTTTAGAATGCTGACAGAATATTGGGGAAGAGTGCCTTATTAAGCAACGGTAAAGGAAGTAATGCAGATAAGGTTCAGGATAGTGACACATCCTGTCTTGGTTTATTGAGTCTCAACTACAAGCTGAAAGACATCGTTCAGCTGTGCTGCGACAAGTGGAAGGACTGCGGAAGTCCCTGGAGCATTCAGATGCATACTTTCTGGTGCAACAGCAAGCGTTGGAGGATTTTAGCGCCAAACAGGACAAAGCTAATTAGCTTGCTAAGCTTATTGCCAGCATGGCGGATACCTAGGATAACGTTTCTTGAGCTCTTCTGAAGTTGTTTTAGTTATGCTCTTGTTTTGCTGCCGCGTTTATTTGCACTGGTGGCCAATTTTGACGGCCAGTGTATATGATATGCTACTTTGTTCCCTATATTTGCACTGGTGGCGAACTTTGATGCCCAGTGGATGTAATATGTGCAATAGCCGTGAGAGCCTAGCGTTAGTTGCTTGCTTATTTATTTCCTTGTTGTCTTGTTTATTTGTTTGCTTGTAGTCATTGCAGTTCTTTTTCCGCGGTTAACTAGTGGCTGCAATAACCTATTTTTTAAAACTAGGCCACAATAACCATGGGCTAATATTTACCGTAGTGACACTGGTCCTCCTATGGGCCGTAGAAACAGTGGGCCTTCTACGGGCCGTAGAAACAGTAGGCCTTCTATGGGCCGTAGAAACAATGGGCCTTCTACGGGCCGTATCATCAATGGGCCTTATACAGGCCGTATGATCGATTGGCCAAATATGGGCCAATAACAGGCCGCATTATGGCCGTAAACGGGCTAGAGTTGGAATCGTCCGTTCATGGGCCGACCGTAACGGGCCATCGTTAATAGGCCGTATTTGATGACGCTATGACAACGGCCCAACGTATTAACGGACCACAAACAGGCCGACTGCAACCATGGGCTGAATTTGGCCCACAAGCAGAAAATGACAGTAACGGGCCGTAAGTAAACGAATGCTGGAAATGAGCCCAAGAATAAATGGGCTCTGAGAAGGCCGAAAGATAACATGGGCTGGAAACATCCCAACGGAATAACGGGCCGTTAATGGGTATAAAGTGATAAACTGTTCATTACGGGCCAGTTTCACCATGGGCCATTAATAGGCCAAGAGTTACATAGGGCCTCATATGGGCCGAAAGACGTCATGGGCCATACATGGGCCAGAAGTGAAAATGGGCTAGAATCATATTGGATGGCCCAGATGACGCTACTAGGCCTAATTCGGATAGGGCGTAACGGGCCTTGGGTTAGCGGGCTGTAAATGGGCTATATGCGAACAGGCCATTAACAGGCTTTCCATGGGCCGGCCCGCCACCTTTTGACCAAGTCAAACGGGCCGGCCTTTTCACAGGAATGGGCCTCTGTTGGGCCGTACCACGTGTCGACGTATCATAGGCGCCTATCTGACCCACTGACGAGCTGACACGTGTTTCGTCCGGCCAATAAGAATTTTACACGTGGAAATTTCCCATTGGTCGGGGCTGACGGGTTATCGGATTCAAAACCCGACCTGATAGCTTAACGGCATTCCATTACGGTGGATGCCACGTGTCGGTCACCCTTGACGAAAGCACTTCTGTGACGCGTGATTTATCATCATGGAAGTGGACACTTCCATGATGATAATTTTGGCAATGTCATGGAACACTTCTATGACAGCACAGGTATGACTATTTGATTCTATCATAAATTTGTCATGGATGTACATGCATGACAAAAAAGCGACCTACTGTGACAAACACGTATCATCACAGAAGTGTACTTTTTTTTGTAGTGTTAGCCGATATAACGGAACGTAAGGTACCAAAACGTGGGAGCCGGGCAAACCCAACATTTGACCAAAGACATGATTCGGAGCTGATGCATATAGGGCTAAACTCGCGACGCCGAACACTCCCTAAGGTGTTTGGTCTTTATAACATATACTGGGCTGAACAATGCCCTTTATAAGAAACTCCGTGTGTCCAGGTACGTGCAAAATCCTGGCGTGGCCACATGCCAATAACGTCGGCATCCTTCTCGGTTGTGTGGAGTATCCGGAGGATGTGAGCAACAAGAGACAGTAAAAAAGGTTTACGCAGGGTCTTAATCTAAAAAGAAACCTTTGGGCGGGTCCCTACTGCACGTCTGCGCTTGTGTCTCCATTGTGCCGTATCCTGGACGGGTGTAGCACGATTGTCATCTGCAAAAGGAAAGAACTTAGGTGAAAGTTGTCGTGCCAAAAAGAAGAATGAATTATCAAAATTCTAGAGAAGCTTGGTTGAGCCGGGATGGCCCTGATTACACGCGGGAAGCCCCTGGTATCATTTTATGAGGGTTTGAAAACCAATCTCATTCATGTATGGTGGAACGCCGGACTCGTCTAACCGTGTCCATGGCCTTGACGACCTGCCATTTTTCTGGTTGGTGAGGCCGTCTAGTGTGCGGCTGTTAGAGCCGCCGCGTCCTCTTACGTACATAAAGAACGGTTGGTATTTCCGCTAACTCTGATGACGCCTCATGGACCGGGCATCTTGAGCTTGAGAAAAGCATAATGTGGTATTGCATTAAAACGAGCGGAAGTCGCTCTTCCGAGCAGTGCTTGATAATCACTTCGGAATGGAGCGATGTGAAAAGTTAACGTTTCGCTTCGGAAGTTATCGGGAGAACCGAATACCACCTCTAATGGTAGAGAGCCCGTACAGCGGGCCTCTTGGCCTAGTATTACTCCCTTGAAGGTAGTATTACTGTGGCTTATTTGTGTCAGGTCTATCCCCATTTTGCGAACTGTGTCCTGATATATCAGATTTAGATCACTGCCGCCGTCCATTAGGACCCTTGTGAAATGGTACCCGTTTATTAATGGGTCTAACACCAAGGCCGCCAGTCCTTCGCGCCGGATATTTGTATTGTGATCCCTATGATCAAAAGTGATCGGGCAGGCCAACCAGGGGTTGAGCCTAGGGGTGACGGGCTTTATGGCGCGTGTGCATCGGGGTGCGTGATTGCTTCTCCCCTTTGTCACATGGATCACGTTTACTATTTTAACCTCTGGTGGGAACTTTTTCTGTCCTCCGGCACTCCGCTGACCTAGTCGAGAGCCCCTGAATCCGGCGTTTACCGCCGTGTTATCTGGGCTACGTTCTTTATTTCGACGCTTGTTTTTGTTGCGTCGTGCCTTACCATTGCCATCCCTGACTTCGGATGTGCTAGGGTCGCTGGTGCTGCTATGGGCCAACCAGCTGTCCTCACCCACACAAAAGCGGGTCATGAGGCTTGTTAGGGCTGCCATTGTTCTCGGTTTTTCTTGACCGAGGTGTCTGGCGAGCCATTCGTCTCGAACACTATGTTTGAAAGCTGCTAAGGCTTCGGCGTCCGGACAGTCGACAATTTGGTTCTTCTTGGTGAGGAACCTATTCCAAAGCTTTCGGGCGGACTCTCCGAACTATTGGATTGTATGACTTAAATCGTATGCATCCGGAGGTCGGACATAAGTCCCTTGAAAATTGGCCCGGAAAGCATCCTCGAGTACTCCCAACTTCCAATTGAGTTTCGGGGAGGCTTTTCAACCAGTGCCTAGATGGCCATTTAAGCTTGAGTGGCAAGTATTTAATGGCATGGAGATCGTCTCCATGAGCCATATGGATGTGGAGGATGAAGTCCTCTATCCAGACTCCAGGGTCTGTGGTTCCGTCGTATGCCTCTATGTTCACCGGTTTGAATCCCTCTGGGAATTCGTGATCCAACACCTCATCAGTGAAACATAAGGGGTGTGCGGCACCCCTGTATTGGGATGCGCCATGGTGTTCAGACGGTTGTAGTATTCGGTGTTGGTTGTGTACCATAGCGCGCTTCCTAGATCCATAGATAGATCTGGTTGCGCCGGATTTTTGACGCAAGTTCTCACATAGATCGTGTGTTGACTTATGCGTGACTTTGTTAGCCGCTCTATCGTGTTCACAGGGTGGTGGATCCGGCCGGTTGGCCGTATCACTTTTTGGCTGCATGGGCTCTAAGGCCTCATCGTCGAATTCCAGTAATAGCTTGCGCTTTGGATAGCTATTTGGATGGTAACTTCCACCATACTTTGTTACTTTGTTCCACTTGCTGTTGAGCGTATTTTGTGCGACCTTGAGTCTTTGCTTCTATTTCTTCAGGCTTCTCGTTGTGGCAATGAGTCTTCTGCGGAGGTTCTCTTGCTCTAAGTGTGTTTCCGGGATGATGGGTGCATCTTCGTTCGGACTGTTTTCTTCCCTAGACGGGGATTGATGAGGCGTATCTTTGGCGTCATCGTGTTCGGACGTCGGATTCGTACTATGTGTGCAGTTTGCATCTTGATCGCGTTCTGCCACCGGGGTGGTGCATTTGTCGTTTCTTCCCGAGTCACGTGGACTATTATTATCGTTGTTTTTGCTATGGCGGGACTTAGAGCGGCGCCGCTGACGTCGGCGCTTGGGTTGCTTCTTGGAGGGGTCATCCTCCTCTTTCTCATCGCCATTGGGTTCTTTGGGGGTGTCCACCATGTATACGTCATGTGATGAAGTAGCAGTCCAGCGCCCTGTGGGCGGTGGTTCTGGCTCGTCCCCTGCATCGTCGTCCATAACGTTGATGTCTTCGGAGTCGGAGTCAAGCATGTCGGTTAAGTCATCGACAGTGGCTACTAAGTGGGTGGTGGGTGGACAGCGAATTTCTTCGTCGTTCGCATCCCATTCTAGCCGGACATAGTTCGGCCAGGGTTCTCCTGACAGGGAGAGAGACCTTAATGAATTTAGCACATCTCCGAAAGGTGAGTGCTGAAAGATATCCGCGGAGGTGAACTCCATGATCGGTGCCCCGTCAGTTTCGATAGGCACAGACGTAGGCGGCTCAGAGTCCGTGGTCGGGGATAAATCCAGTGGTTCGGTGACACGGCTCTCGTACATGGTGAAGTCAGTATCCGGCTCTATCGCCATTGAGAGTGCAGCCTCCATGGTGGGGTCCATCCCTCCGCTCTCGGATGGCGTGACTTGCTCTGGATTAAGGGCCAGAGCAACTGCAGATGCGATCTCCCGAACACTGTCCGACGGCAAAGTTACGTCATGCTCGTCAAGACTGTACGGCGCGTCCGACATGGGCTCGAATCCGTCGAAGATCAAGTCTCCGCGGATTTCGGCCGTGTAGTTCAAGTTTCCAAATCTGACCTGATGGCCAGGGGCGTAGCTCTCAATCTGCTCTACATGGCCAAGCGAATTGGCCCGCGGTGCAAAGCCGCCGAATATGAAGATCTGTCCGGGGAGGAAAGCCTCACCCTGGACGCTAGCGATGATCGAAGGAGCCATCAATCCTTATGGTGACGACACAGTGGAACTCTCAATGAAAGCACCAATGTCGGTGTCAAAAACGGCGGATCTCGGGTAGGGGATCCCGAACTGTGCGTCTAAGGCGGATGGTAACAGGAGGCAGGGGACACGATGTTTACCCAGGTTCGGGCCCTCTTGTGGAGGTAAAACCCTACGTCCTACTTGATTGTTCTTGATGATATGAGTATTACAAGAGTAGATCTACCATGAGATCAGAGAGGCTAAACCCTAGAAGCTAGCCTATGCTATGATTTTATGTTGTCCTACGGACTAAAACCCTCCGGTTTATATAGACACCGGAGGGGGCTAGGGTTACACAAGGTCGGTTACAAAGGAGGAGATATCCATATCCGTATTGCCTAGCTTTCCTTCCACGCCAAGTAGAGTCCCATCCGGACACGGGACGAAGTCTTCAATCTTGTATCTTCACAGTCCAACAGTCCGGCCAAAGGATATAGTCCGGTTGTCCGGAGACCTCCTAATCCAGGATTCCCTCGGATGTCCTGAAAGCCTTGTTTGAATAGTCTACTGACGTCATCCGACAACTAAATAAGAGCAATGCGAAGCTCTAGGCCGAGCGCAACCTGCTAAGGGCGAAGATCGTCGGAAGTGCGGAGCAGCAGGAGCAGACCACTGCCTTGTTGAAGAGGACCGGCGTCATCGTCGAGAAACTTATGGACGAGAATGCCATGCTGCGCATCGAGCGCAGAAGGCTGGTGGAGAAATTCGTGGATGCTCTCAAGCAGCATCTTGAGGACAAGAAAGAGCTCGTCGCCGCTCACCGTGGAGACTAGTTCCCGCGGCCTGCAGCAATGCACCAAGAAAGTAAAGATCAGCGAGCCAGATCGTTGTCTTCCTTCTTCTTTTGCCCTTGTGTATTTCGGGCGTTGCCGCATGTGGCTTTTTTTAATTATGTTCCTAAATATGTAAGACAATTATTATCCACTGTCATCATCCTTATATTCATCATGCTTGCTATAAGTCGCAGTCGATGCTATATAGATCCGTCGGATCTTACATCAAGATCCATGCAAAACTTTCTTTTTAGATTTTGATTTTTCTCTCTTAAATCTCAGTCCAGTGAGACATATAGCCACGCCGTAGAACAGGTGCTCGGGCAACAATAATGGAGACATTGGGAAGGAGGTGCGCGGCGGGTGGCGGTCGAAGGGATCTCCTCCCGATGAGCACGCGCAGGGGTCTGATCGCACACCTCCCGTACTCAAATAGCTACCCCGCACGACACCTCCTAACCAATAAAATAAGGGGACATGTGGCCGCACGTAATTGGTAAGTAGAACGCCCGCAGTTTCAATAATACTTGTGTTTCCGATTTGTAACGTGACAACACTTGTTCCAAAATGACTTTTTTTATTGTTAATGTGTGCGCCTTTGCAAATCGGACAGAAAAATACCACAACATGTTGGTGCCATGTCATGACACCATGCCAAGTTTCATGATTTTTAGGCATATTTTGGATTTACAGGAATTCAAAAACCAAGTTTCACAATCTTTCTGGCCAAGCCACGACGCCCAGATGTTTGAATTTCATTCCCATCTCTTGCATGGGACCTACAAATTCAACCAAGGACACACATGTGATTTTTCAAACAACTTTGGTGCACTGGAGCCTGTGCTTGTAGTTCAAATTTGAATTATGCACATTAAATGCGCAGAAACTCAATTAATGTATAAAAAGGCCAAACGAACCTGGAATAATTCCAAAATTTAGCACGATACTTTTATTTGGTCTAATCCTCCAGTGTAAAAAAATTAAGGCGGGAGAAGGCGGTGTACGTATGTCGTTTCGCACACGGAGGTGACACGTTCCCTCTCGGAACCTCGAGCCTTATTGAGGGAAGCTCCGGTTTGCAAGAAGCCTACACCAAAGCTTGTCCCAATTCGGCCAAAAAATTACCGCAGCATGTTGGTGCCATGTCATGACACCATGCCAAGTTTCATGATTTTCAGGCGTGTTTTCGATTTACAGGAATTCAAAAACCAAGTTTCTCAATCTTTCCGGCCAAGCCACGACGCCCAGATGTTTGAATTTCATTCCCATCTCTTGCAGGGGACCTAGAAATTCACCCCAGGACACGTATGTGATTTTTCAAACAACTTTGGTGCACTGGAGCCTGTGCTTGTAGTTCAAATTTGAATTATGCACATTAAATGCGTAGAAACTCAATTAACGTATAAAAAAGGCCAAACAAACCCGGAATGATTCCAAAATTTAGCATGATACTTCTATTTGGACTAATTTGCCTGTGTAAAAAAATTAAGGCATGAGAAGGCACTGTACATATGTCGTTTCGCACACGGGGGTGACACATTCCCTCTCGGAACCACGAGCCTTCTTGAGGGAAGCTCTGGTTTGCAAGAATCTTACACCAAAGCTTGTCCCAATTCGGCCAAAAAAATTACCACAGCATGTTGGTGCCATGTCATGACACCATGCCAAGTTTCATGATTTTCAGCCATGTTTTGTATTTACATGAATTAAAAAAACAAGTTTCTCAATCATTCCGGTCGAGCCACGACACCCACATGTTTGAATTTTATTCCCATTTCTTGCATGGGACCTATAAATTCACCCAAAGACACACATCTGAGTTTTCAACAAACTTTGGTGCATTGGAGCATGTGCTTGTAGTTTAAATTTGAATTATGCACATTAAATGCCCAAAAACTCAATTAATGCATAAAAATGCCAAACGAACCTGGAATAATTCCAAATTTAAACATTGCATTGATGTACTAGTTGCATGTTCACTATACGGTAATGTTCTAGCAATTTAAACACCATCCTTTCCCTCCGTAACACCAGTTTGTCTTTCAAGACATAATGAAAAAACCAGGTATACCACAAACAGTTTACTAGAAAGAATCGTGTGGGATGTGATATAAAATATCTTGGCGCACCATCTTGTCTGGCTTACGCGGGAAGCTTCATCATCTACAGTCCACCGCCCCCGCTTGAACTACACTTGCGCGCCAGTTTCTCGCGGCACCGAGTGAAATTTTTTTGCCACTGCGGAAATATCTATCTCCCCGCCCCCTCCCTCCTACCAAAAGCCACATTTCCACTGTTCCTCCTTGCTTTCCAAGTTCAAACCTTCACTGCTGCTTACTGGCAGCTCAGCTTCTCACCGGCGACCCTTCTTCTTGCAGCGCCGCCTCCTCGCCGGCGACCCTTCTTCTTGCAGCGCCGCCTCCTCGCCGGTGACCCTTCTTCTTGAAGTGTCGCCTCCTCGCCGGCGACCCTTCTTCTTGTCCAACAATTGCTACATTTCATAGTACTGTTCCCAAGCATTCTTTGTTTTGTTAACTGTCTTATCTTCTAGTACATGTTTCTATTCTGCAATGTCGTGCTTAGTTAACTATTTTGGTTCATTTGGTCTGCTATCCATTTAATTGTTTGGTTCAGTTCTGCAATTTGATTTTCATTTGTATTGTTATGCATGTGACACCAATCGAATTTGCCTGTACTCAATACATATTCTACTGATAGTATGGCTACTCTCAGTTAACCTGATCAAGATCTTCCTTATGTGTGTTGCAGGGAAATAATGGGAGACACTTCCATTTACCATCGTGGTTTGTTCAAGCATGGTCCTTTGGCTAATAGCACATTATTGTGCAGTTGTAGGAATCATTCTAATATTTAGGTTTCTTACAATTTGGTCTTGCACATGTAGGTCCTTCTGTCAGAGGCTTAGACCCACTGTTCCACCCATTTTGCATATGGGGAAATGAGATGTCCATGAATATCAGTCAAGTCAAGAAACTCAGAAAGATTGTTAGGATGAAGAAACTAGCGACGAATAACAGCAAGATCTTTGTTTGCACAATGAAGAAGACATCAGTCAACTATAGGATGGTACCAACTCTTTTACCTTGTTTTTACCCCTTGCGCCATTTCAAAATTTACAACAGCGATTTATGCATAGCTTTGTTTTCAGTATTTTTCAAAGCAGATCACCAATGATTACCTCTCAAACCACCTACATGGTCAAGAGGCGAGGAAGGTATTCATTCAACACCCACGATACAATATTGAAGTCTTGCTGAAGAGGACGAAGGTTGGGCGAGCAATCATCCATAGCCACTGGCCTAAAGTTGCAAGGACAATCAACATCACTGAAGGCTCAATATTTTCCTTCCGCTTCTGCAGTTTCCCAGATGAGATTCATCTGTCTATTTACTGTGTATGATGCTACTTTCCAAAGGTTTTTGATGCCACATGTGAAACATGGTGCTATTGTGTAATGTAGTTACTGAGTGCCGAGGCTATCTGATGTAATTCGATTATGAAATCCCGGTTGCTGCTATACGGATATGAAATATCTGGCGTGTTCTATAAGAAATATCAGTTTGATTAGTACATGGATTATCAATAATAGGGTAATTACCCTGCTTATTGGGGTTTTCTATTGCAAACAGTTACTCAGACAACACCGTGGGCGATGAACTCAAACAACCCGCACGATTTCTAGAAAGTAGGCATGTTCGATCAACTAACAATCACACACAGCTTCCGGCAGCGAATTGTTTGTGTTAGGCCACCTTGCACAAACGTTTCCACACAAACAACTGTGTGTGATATACATACCTACGGAAATGTTTTTCTAGGATTCACCGTGTGCGATGTACATACCTACGAAAATGTTTTTCTGGGATTCACCATGTGGGATGTACATACCTACGGAAATGATTTTCTGGGATTCACCATGTGGGATGTACATACCTACGGAAATGATTTTCTGGTATTCACTTTGTGGGATGTACATACCTACGGAAATGATTCGGTTTCGATGCCTCACCCGATCGCACACGGCCCCAGCCTGGGTCCTGGGAGGGCCTATCCCCAACGATTTCTGGGTTGTGTGGGAAGGACCCCCCTATCGCCTACACTAACTTGGCGATGGTTCCAAATGCCGTCACAAAAAGGGGTTAAAAACCGTTTGTTTAGCATGTCATTGTACTAGTGTATATAAATATTTCCTTACCAAATTCCACTTACCAAAGGCGCTTCACTCCCCGGCAACGGCACCAGAAAATCGCCTTGATGACCCACAAGTATAGGGGATCAATTGTTGCTCTTTTCGATAAGTAAGAGTGTCGAACCCAATGAGGAGCAAAAGGAAATGACAAGTGGTTTTCAGCAAGGTGATGTCTGCAAGTGCTGAAACTGTAAGTAGCAGAGTAGTTTGATAGCAAGATAACTTGTAACGAGCAAGTAACGATAGTAGTAACAAAAGTGCAGCAAGGTAGCCCAATCCTTTTGAGGCAAAGGACAGGCCAAGACGGTCTCTTATAATAAGCAAAGCGTTCTTGAGGGTACATGGGAATTTCATCTAGTCACTTTCATCATGTTGGTTCGATTTGTGTTCGCTACTTTCATAATTTGATATGTGTGTGGACCTGTGCTTAGGTGCTATTCTTACTTGAACAAACCTCCTACTTATGATTAACCCTCCCGCAAGCATCCGCAACTACGAGAAAAGTATTAAGAATAAATTCTAACCATAGCATTAAACTTTTGGATCCAATCGGTCCCTTACGAAATAGCGCATAAACTGGGGTTTAAGCTTCTATCACGCTCGCAACCCATCATCTAATTTCTACTCCACAATGCATTCCCTTAGGCCCAAATGTCCTGAAGTGTCATGTAGTCGACATTCACATGACACCACTAAGGGAATCACAACATACATACTATCAAAATATCGAACACATATCAATTTGCACATGATTACTTGCAACATGATTTCTCCCGTGGCCTCAAGAACAAAAGTAACTACTCACAAGTGATAAACATGCTCAAGATCAAAGGGGTATTAAATAGCATAATGGATCTGAACATATAGTCTTCCACCAAATAAACCATATAGTAATCAACTACAAGATGTAATCAACACTACTAGTCACCCACAGGCACCAATCTATAGTTCTGGTAACAAGATTGAACACAAGAGATGAACTAGGGTTTGAGATGAGATGGTGATGTTGAAGATGTTTATGGATATAGCCCTCCCCAAGATGGGAGAGTTGTTGGCGATGATGATGACGATGATTTCCCCCTCAGGGAGGGAAGTTCCCCTGGCGAAATCGCTCCGTCGGAGGGCAAAAGTGCTCCACCCAAGTTCCACCTCGAGACGGCAGCGCTCCATCCCCAAAGTCCTCTCCTTTTTTAGGTCAAAATGACTTATATACTAGAAGATGGGCACCGGAGGTGGGCCTGGGTGAGCACAACCAACCAGGGTGCGCATGGGCTCCCTGGCATGCCCGGTGGGTTGTGCCCACCTGGTGGGCCTCCTCTGGTACTTATTTGCTCCAATATTCATCATATATTCCATAAAAATGCTTCGTGAAGTTTTAGCTTGTTTGGAGTTGTGCAGAATAGGTAGCCTGACGTAGCTTTTCCAGGTCCATATTTCCAGCTGCCGGAATTCTCCCTCTTTGAGTGGACCTTGCAAATTATGAGAGAAAAGGCATTAGATTACTCCAAAAAGCATTATTATGCATAAAAACATCATAAATAACAGTATGAAAACATGATGCAAAATGGACGTATCAAAGCACTGAAATTATCGGTAGTAGATAGTTTTGTGATGAGATAAATCGTAACGGGTAACAAGTAATAAAAGTAAATTACGATCAAAAAAGGTAATAAAAGTAAACAAGGTGCAGCAAGGTGGCCCAATCCTTTTTGTAGCAAAGTACAAGCCTGGACAAACCCTTATATAAAGCAAAGCGCTACCAAGGACACATGGGAATTGTTGTCAAGTTAGTTTTCATCATGCTCATATTATTCGCGTTCGTTACTTTGATAATTTGATATCTGAGTGGACCGGTGCTTGGGTGCTCCCCTTCCTTGGACAAGCCTACCACTTATGATTAACCCCTCTCGCAAGCATCCGCAAGTATGAAAGAAGAATTAAGGTAAACCTAACCATACCATGAAACATATCGATCCAAATCAGCCCCTTACAAAGCAACGCATAAACTAGGGTTTATGCTTCTGTCACTCTAGCAACCCATCATCTACTTATTACTTACCAATGCATTCCCCTAGGCCCAAACAATGGTGAAGTGCCATGTAGTCGATGTTCACATAACACCACTAGAGGAGACACAACATACATCTCATCAAAATATCGAACGAATACCAAATTCACATGATTACTTATAACAAGACTTCTCCCATGTTCTTAGGAACAAATGTAACTACTCACAAAACATGTTCATGATCAAGATCAAGACCAGATGGGTATTAATTATCATTAAGGGTCTGAAATTATAATCTTCCAGCAGATAAACCAACTAGCATCAACTACAAGGAGTAATCAACACTACTAGCAACCCACAGGTACCAATCTGAGGTTCTGAGACCGAGATCGAATACAAGAGATGAACTAGGATTTGAGAGGAGATGGTGCTGGTGAAGATGTTGATGGAGATTGACCCCCTCTCAATGAGAGTATCATTGGTGATGACGATGGCTTCGATTTCCCCCTCTGGGAGGGATGTTCCCCTGGCAGAACAGCTCCGCCGAAACCCTAGATTGGTTCTGCCTAGGTTTCGCCTTGAGACGGCGGCGCTTCGTCCTGAAAGCTTGCTTCTTATTTGTTTCCAGGTCAAAACACACCATATAGCAGAAGATGGGCGTCGGAGGCCTGCCAGGGGGCAACAAGGACGGGGGGCACGCCCAGGGGGTAGGGCACGCCCTCCACCCTTGTGGCTGGCTGGTGGGCCCCCTCTGGTACTTTCTTCGCCCAATATTTTTTATATTTTCCAAAAACATGCTCCAAGAAGTTTCAGGACTTTTGGAGTTGTGCAGAATAGGTCTCTAATATTTGCTCCTTTTCCAGTCCAGAATTCAAGCTGCCCGCATTCTCCATCTTCATGTAAACCTTATAAAATAAGAGAGAAAAGGCATAAGTATTGTGATATGATGCGTAATAACAGCCCATAATGCAATAAATATCATCGTAAAAGCATGATGCAAAATGGACGTATCAACTCCCCCAATCTTAGACCTCGCTTGTCGTCAAGCGAAAGCCGATATCGAAAAATATGTCCACATGTTTAGAGATAGAGGTGTCTATAAAATAAAATACGGACATTAGGGCATCATGATCCTCTATAGAACAACAACATATATTGTAATATAATTTTTTATGCTAAACTAACAATTTGTTCACAAGATAAAGTATGAATCAGAAACTTCAATTCATTGAAAACTAACAAACTATGATCTCAATCATTGAAGCAATTGCAATTTATCATGACATCGGAAAGATTCAATTAAAGAGCTTTTCAGCAAGTCCACATACTCAACTATCATTTAATCTTTTAGAATTGCTAACACTCACGCGATACTTATGGGTTCAAAGCTTCAATCGGACACACAGAAAGATAGGGGCTTACAGTTTCACCTCCCAACTTTTTACCTCAAGCGTAATGTCAACAATAATACTTTATGAAAACCTACATCCGAGTGGCTATATATATCCAGATCTCTCCAACATATTGTGCTTGCCAAAGGAAAAGGTGTAAAAAGGAAAGGTGATGATCACCATGACTCTTATATAAGGGTAGAAGATAAAATTAAAAGATAGGCCCTTCACAGAGGGAAGAAGAGGTTGTCATGCGCTTTCATGGTTGGATGCACAAAATCTTAATGCAAAATAATGTCACTTTATATTGCCGCTTGTGATAAAGGCCTTTATTATGCAGTCCATCGCTTTTATTTCTTCCAGATCACAAGTTCGTATAAATATTATTTTCTTCACACTAATAGATCATGCATATTTAGAGAGCATTTTTTATTGCTTGCACCAATGACAACCTACTTGAAGGATCTTACTCAATCCATAGGTAGGTATGGTGGACTCTCATGGCGAAACTGGGTTTAGGGATCTTTGGAAGCACAAGTAGTATCTCTACTTGGTGCAAAGAATTTGGCTAGCATGAGAGGCAAAGGCAAGCTCAACATGTTGGATGATCCATGACAATATAACTTCTATTCGGAAATAAGAAAACATAACCCATTATGTTGTCTTCCTTATCCAACATCAACTTTTTAGCATGTCATATTTTAATGAGTGCTAACAATTACAAAATATGTCCAAGATATTATATTTATATGTGAAGCCTATCTCTCTCTTTATTATTTCAATTTAATTTCAACAATGACCAAAACTATGTTTGTGAACTATCAACAACTTTTATTCATCATACTCTTTATATGTGAAGTCATTACTCTCCATAAGATCAATATATGATCTTTTTATTTCTTTTTGTTCTTTATTTTATTTAATTACCTCAAGATCATAGCAAGAAAGTAGAGCCCTCAACTCAAAACTACTCTTTATTATATAACTCATGGACTCGATTACATGGACAGAGATCGGAACAAAACTTGAGGCTAGTTCATACTAAAACTTTATTCTACTAGATCAAGATATAACCAAAAGGATCGAACTAAGAAAAACGATAAAGATAAAGATGTGATGGTGATACGATACCGGGGAAACTCCCCCAAGCTTTGAAGTTGCCAAGGGGAGTGCCCATTCCCATGTAATTATGTCTCTTTCTTCGGGGGTGGTGATGAAGGAGTTGTTGCATTTTTCTTCTCTAGCTTGCGTCTGAGGCAAAAAATTCCTCCCTCGGATCCTCATACTCGAGCTCAAGTTTCATTATCTTTTTGCATAATGTCGCCTTCATGTCGTGCGAAAAAACGTGGTGGGATATATTGGACCTTAGGGAGGCTTGACTTCTTGAACTCCACATGCATATCGCCAGGTTGAGGTAGTAGATCATCCTCTTCATCGGAGCTTGTCTCTTCCTTCCCCTTTGGATCATAGTATTCTTCTTCCTTCGTGGTCCAACCATAATGTTCCACATCCCCATATGCTTTTGTATTTGTGATGTAATCAACCATGTAGCTCTCTCCCTCCGAATCCTGGGACGACATCTTGCTCCAAATCTGCTGCAGAAACAACTCAAAACGAAAACAGAGGATTTTGTCGGGTACGGTGGTCAAAACCTTCGGGAGATTATATAATGAACTTTTACGGACCAAAAGAAGTATCATGCAAGAAAACGGAGTCCGGAGGGCACACAAGGTGGCCACAAGGACGGGGGCGCGCCCATGGGGGTAGGGCGCACCCTCCACCCTTGTGGTGGCCTCGTGTCTCTTTCGGACTACTTTTAATTTTCCTAATTTTTTTAATATTCCAAAACGGAGAAAAAATTTCATTGGAAACATTTTGGAGTCGGTTTACTTACCGTACCACATACCTATTCCTTTTCGGAGTCTGAAACTTTCTCGAAAGTGTCCCTTATGTACTGCTCCGGTGTTACAGTATTAATAATATTGGTCTCAACATTTATGGGAGTACCTGAGATATAATGTTTGATTCTCTGACCGTTTACCACCTTCGGATTTGTGTCTTCGACATTGTTGATTTTTATGGCACCAGAATGCTAGACCTCCTGGATAATGTAAGGACCTTCCCATTTAGAGAGAAGCTTTCCTGCAAAAAATCTTAAACGAGAGTTGTACAACAAAACATAATCACCTACATTAAACTCACGCTTTTGAATCCTTTTGTCATGCCATCTTTTAATTTTTTATTTAAACAACTTGGCATTCTCATAGGCTTGGGTTCTCCATTCATCAAGCGAGCTAATGTCAATAACCTCTTCTCACCGGAAAGTTTGAAATTATAATTGGGCTCTTTAATAGCCCAATATGCCTTATGTTCTAGTTCAAGAGGTAAGTGACATGCTTTTCCATAAAGCATTTTATGCGGAGACATACCCATAGGGTTTTTATAAGAAGTTCTATAAGCCCATAATGCATCATCAAGTTTCTTAGACCAATTCTTTCTAGATCTATTAACAGTCCTTTGCAAAAATCAATTTAGTCTCTCTATTGCTCAATTCTACTTGACCACTAGACTGAGGATGATATGGAGATGCAATTCTATGGTTACATTCATACTTAGCAAGCATTTTACGGAAAGCACCATGAATAAAATGTGAACCACCATCAGTCATTAAATATCTAAGGACTCCAAACCTCGGAAAAATAACTTCTTTAAGCATCTTAATAGAAGTGTTATGATCAGCACTACTAGTTGGAATAGCTTCTACCCACTTAGTAATGTAATCAATAGCAACTAAAATATGTGTATACCCATTAGAGGATGGAAAAGGTCCCATATAATCAAAGTCCCAAACATCAAATGGTTCAATAACAAGTGAATAGTTCATAGGCATTTCCTGACGTCTACTAATATTACCAATTCTCTAGCATTCATCACAAGACAAGACAAACATACAGACATCCTTGAAGAGAGTGGGCCAATAGAAACCAGATTGCAATACCTTATGTGCAGTTCTATCTCCAGCGTGGTGCCCTCCGTAAGCCTCGGAGTGGCACTTGCGTAGGATCTGTTCCTATTCATGCTCAGGTACACAACGTCTAATAACACCATCTACTCCTTTATAAAGGTGTGGGTCATCCCATAAGTAATTTCTTAAATGATAGAAAAACTTTTTATTTTGCTGGTATGTGAAACTAGGCATATAAATTTAGCAACAATGTAATTAGCATAATCAGCACACCATGGAGTATTACGAGAAGCATTTATGACAACTAGTTGTTCATCAGGAAAGCTATCATCAATAGGTAGTGGGTCATCAAGAAAATTTTCTAACCTAGACAAGTCGTCTGCAATGGGGTTCTCAGCTCCCTTTGTATCAATAATATGCAAATCAAATTCTTGTAAGAAGAGAACCCATCTAATAAGTCTAGGTTTAGCATCTTTCTTTTCCATAAGATATTTAATAGTAGCATGATCAGTGTGAACAGTTACTTTGGAATCAACATTATAAGGTCTAAACTTATCACATGCAAATACAACTGCTAAAAATTCCTTTTCAGTAGTAGCATAATTTCTCTAGGCATTGTCTAGAGTTTTACTAGCATACTGAATAACATTTAATTTCTTATCAACTCTTTGTCCTAGAACAGCACCAACAGCATAATCACTAGCATGACATATAATTTCAAAGGGTAAATTCCAATTAGGTGGATGAAATAGAAGCAGAAATCAAGGCTTTCTTAAGTATTTCAAATGCTTCTACACAATCATCATCAAAAACAAAAGGAACATATTTTTGTAAGAGATTAGTGAGAGGCCTAGAAATTTTAGAGATGCCTTTAATAAACCTCCTATAGAAACCAGCATGACCAAGGAAACTTCTTAGACCTTTGATATCTTTAGGACACGACATCTTTTACATAGCATCTACTTTAGCTTTATCAACTTCAATACCTCTTTCAGAAATTTTATGCCCCAAGACAATACCTTGATTAACCATAAAGTGGCACTTCTCCCAATTCAAGACAAGATTAGTTTCTTCACATCTCTACAAAACTCGATCAAGGTTGCTTAAGTAAGAGTGTCGAACCCAATGAGGAGCATAAGGAAATGACAAGTGGTTTTCAGCAAGGTATTTTCTGAAAGCACTGAAATTATCGATAACATATAGTTTTGTGATGAGATAAATCGTAACGGGTAACAAGTCATAAAAGTAAACAAGGTGCGGCAAGGTGGACCAATCCTTTTGTAGCAAAGGAAAAGCCTGGACGAACTCTTATATGAAGCAAAGCGCTCCCGAGGACACATGGGAATTGTTGTCAAGTTAGTTTTCATCATGCTCATATGATTCGCGTTCGTTACATTGATAATTTGATATGTGGCTGGACCGGTTCTTGGATGCTGCCCTTCCTTGGACAAGCCTTCCACTTATGATTAAACCTCTCGCAAGCATCCACAACTATGAAATAAGAATTAAGGTAAACCTAACCATAGCATGAAACATATGTATCTAAATCAGCCCCTTACGAAGAAACACATAAACTAGGGTTTAAGCTTCTGCCACTCTAGCAACCCATCATCTACTTATTACTTCCCAATGCCTTCCCCTAGGCCCAAATAATGGTGAAGTGTCATGTAGTCGACGTTCACATAACACCAATGGAGGAGAGACAACAAATATCTCATCAAAATATCGAACGAATACCAAATTCACATGATTACTTATAACAAGACTTCTCCCATGTCCTTAGGAACAAACGTAACTACTCACAAAACATGTTCATGATCAAGATCAGATGAGTATTAATTATCATTAAGGATCTAAAAATATAATCTTCCACCGGATAAACCAACTAGCATCAACTACAAGGAGTAATCAACACTACTAGCAACCCACTGGTACTAATCTGAGGTTTTGAGATCGAGATCGAATACAAGAGATAAACTAGGGTTTGAGAGGCGCTGGTGCTGGTGAAGATGTTGATGGAGATTGACCCCCTCTCGATGAGAGGATCGTTGGTGATGACGATGGCTTCGATTTACCCCTCCGAGGGGGATGTTTCCCCGGCAGAACAGCTCCATAAATTGGTTCTGCCTAGGTTCCGCCTTGAGACGGCGGCGCTTTGTCCCGATAGCTTGCCTCTTTTTTTTCTAGGTCAAAACACACCATATAGCAGACGATGGGCGTCGGAGGCCTGCCAGGGGGCCCATAAGGACCGGGTGCGTGCCCTCCACCCTTGTGGCTGGTTGGTGGCCCCCTTTGGTACTTTCTTTGCCCAATATTTTTATATATTCCAAAAACATGCTCCGTGAAGTTTCAGGACTTTTGGAGTTGTGCAGAATAGGTCTCTAATATTTGCTCCTTTTCCAGTCCAGAATTCCAACTGCCGGCATTCTCCCTCTTCATGTAAACCTTATAAAATAAGAGAGATAAGGCATAAGTATTGTGATATAATGAGTAATAACAGACCATAATGCAATAAATATCATCATAAAAGCATGATGCAAAATGGACGCATCACACCACCGCTGCCACTCCGAGGCATGTCAAACTTTTTTCTAGAGTGAACATGTGACCAAAGGAGTGTCGTGTTAAAATTTGAAAAAAAAACAGAGATCATTCGACCCGTTTTATAGGTTGATTGATTTCCTAGGGAATTAATGTGCAAAAATCAACTTTGAGCTACATGTGCACCAAAATGGATTGCAAAATCATATGTGTGTCCCTGGGTGCATATTTGCCCATGAAAGAGATTTCAAAACATTGAGAATATTGATTTTTAAAATTTAGTAAATCCAAAACTTAGTTGAAATTCATGGAACTTATCGTGGTGTCATTTATGGACACCCATAGACTATGATATTGTATTTTTTTATCAAATTTGAGACAAGTTTTGATATAATCTTCTTACGAATGGGAGATTGTTAATAACTAGCAACCAATATCTCATGCAAATTATTTATTCGGACTATGTGCGTTTGCCCGTGCCATGCTTCGGTTAAGTAGTAAAGCGACAGAATGAATCATCAAAAACAAAAAAATATGTGCCGCCACGCGCCCCGTGTGCCATGCTAGCAGGCGTGAGTTGATGGGACGCATGCGAGCAGTCCGCTGCGCAGGCAGACCGGGAGGCGTGTGTGCAGGTGTGTGAATTGACGGGAGGCGTTTTCGCTGCGCAGTGTCACCGGGAGGCGTGCGAGTAGCTGTGTGAAATGATGGTAGGAATGCCAGAATTCTGCCGCACAGGCTCACCGGGAGGCGAGATGATAACCCACAAGTATAGGGGGTCGCAACAGTTTTCGAGGGTGGAGTATTCAACCCAAATTTATAGATTCGACACCAGGGGAGCTGTCAGTGGAAACGACACCTATGGAATCACTGGAATCCCTTCTACGATTGGCGGGCGCGGGGTTGTGCAAAGAGCGGGTCTAGTAGCCAGCACAAAGATCGTTTACCCAGGTTCGGGCCGCAAGGATGCGTAATACCCTAGTCCTGCTTTTGGTGTATATTTGAGTGTTCTTGAGCTTTCGAACTAGCTGCGGTGCGTGCGTAGTCCAGAAGATCCGAATCCTTCTCCAGTATGCCTCGGGCCTCCTTTTATAGTCAAAATGGGGTCGCCACAGTGGCACACAGGAGGTGGAAAGGTAAATAGTGTACAAGCTTCTCGCCTGTCATTATGGGACAAGGCGCATTAAATGTGTTCCTTAGGTGTCCCGTTGCTTTATTGGCGATGGCAACAAGGCCCGTCCCGTCCGTCACCATTCCGCCTTGCTCCGACACGCGTCCAGGCCAACGAGGCATGCAGCGCCACGTAAGCTGGCATGCTGCTGAGATGGTGTGGTGGTAGGGTCTTCACGAAGATCTGCATGCCACTACGCAGGTGCTTGACTAGCTGGATTAGCATCCACGTACCGCCACGTGGGTACTAGCCTCAGTTGGTGGGTTGGCCGCTGAGCTGGGACGATGACGGGGGGGCAAGGTCTTGTCGCGGTCGGGCGTATATTCCCAGCAAGGGTCTTGTCGGGGTCTTATGATAGCTCTCGGCAAGAATCTTCCCGGGGCCATGCGAGTGTTTTTAGCAAGGAGCCTTGTTGAGGCCTCGGGGGCATCCTCGGTAAGGGGGCTTGTGATTGTCTTGTCTTTTGATCATCGTCTAGTCTTATTGGCCCTTTGTCTTCACAAAGATCTGCATGCCAACTATGCAAGTGCTCCCCGAGCCTTGGTTCCAAATATGTTGATGGTGTCGGTACTCTTAGGCTCAAGGGTGGCCGCGATGTTGGCGTTGGGTGAGCTGCTCCAGCAAGGCTTTTGCGGGGCTGCGTAGGCCGCCCTGGTCGGGATCATGCCCAAGGAAAAACCCATTTTGCTGCTCCGTCTTCTGTGCCCCTGGCTGGAGCGCTGCTCTGGTATTCTTGTGCTTCCGCTTCCTCCCTTTGGCCCACTAAGCGTGGCCGCAGGTGCGGCTCTGACTGCCCATACACAAGTATAGGGGTAAAAAGGAGAGCCCCTACTTTTGTACACCGGCAGGAGCTAAAGAATGTGTGTACGTATTAGCTGTTGATTTGTCAATTCAACCACACCTGGAGATTAAATATATGTAGCAAAGTGATCGGTAGCACAGTAATACGATAGTTTTGATAGCAGTGGTAACATTAGTAATAGCAATAGTATCTTCGCAAGATCAATATGTGGAAAACTCGTAGGCATTGGATCAGTGTCGTTGGATGATATTCATCATATAATAGTCATAACCTAGGGCGACACAGAACTACCTCCAGTTCACAAATATAATGTAGGCATGTATTCTGTAAATAGTCATACATTACTTATTATAGAGATGGTGCGATTTGACTCTTTTTTAGCCCTACCTATACCTCAGTCTTACGAAAAAGAGAGGGGGTTGGCATAGAGAGAACCAAATTTTTAAAGCAAACAAACCCACGCTTCGGGAAGGTGAGGCGCTTATGGAGAGAACTTGTATGACATCTTTTGTCCTACCCTCCCGTGGCAGAGGGGTCCATAAGGTAACTAAGGGATATTAAGGCCTCCTTTTAATAGAGAACCGGAACAATACATTAACATATGGTGAATACATGAACTCCTCAAACTACGGTCATCACCGGAAAGTATCCCAATTACTGTCACACAGGGGTTTACGGATCATAACACGTAATAGGTGAATATGACTTGCAAGATCAGATCTAGAACATAGATATAATGGTGAAAATGTAAACGGTTTAGATCTAAAGTCATGGCACTCGGGCCCTAGTGACAAGCATTAAGCATAGCAAAGTCATAACAACATCAATCTCAGAACATAGTGGATACTAGGGATCAAGCCCTAACAAAACTAACTCGATTACATGATGAATCTCATCCAACTCCTCACCGACCAGCGAGCCTACGAAGTAATTACTCACTCCCGGTGGGGATCATTGTGGAATTGGTGATGGAGGGTTGGTGATGATGAAGACCGAAGATTCCCCTCTCCGGAGCCCCAAACGGGCTTCAGATCTGGCTTCCCGATGAAGAACAGGAGGTGGCGATGGCTCCATATTGTGAAATGCGATGAAACGTCCTCTCTGATTTCTCTCTCCAAAATAGGTATTTATGGAGATGGAATTAGGGTCAGGGGGCCACCAGGTGGGCACAACCCTCCAGGGCACGCCTGGACGGGGTGGTGCACCCTGGTGTATCATGCTCACCCAGGGCACCCCCTCCGGTGGTTCTTGGTCCCAGTATTTTTTATTTATTCTGAAATAAATCTCCAAAAAATTTCATTCCAATCCAAGAACTTTTATTTCTGCACAAAAACAACACCATGGTAGTTCTGCTGAAAATAGTATCAGTCCGGATTAGTTTCGTTCAAATCATGCAAATTAGAGTCCAAGACAAGAGAAAAGGCATTTGGAGAAGTAGATACAACGGAGATGTATCAACTCCCCCAAGCTTAAACCTTTGCTTGTCCTCAAGCAATTCAGTTGACAAACTGAAAGTGGTAAAGAAAAACTTTTACGAACTCTTTTGTTCTTGTTTACATACATAAGCTTAAGTAGCACCCTGGTTTTCAGCAAAGAACATGACTAACCATGTCAACAATAACTCTTAGAAATTATATTAACTCATATCAATAGCATAATCAACTAGAGAGCAATAATAAGATATATCAAATGACAACACTTTTTTTAAATAATCATGATATAATATGACAACAGTAGTATCTCGCTAGCCCTTTCTGAGACCGCAAAACATAAATGCAGAGCACCGCCAAAGTTCAAGAATCGACTAAACATTGTAATTCATGGTAGAAAAGATCCAGTCATGATGCATCCAACATTAACTATACACAAGGCATGAGGATGACAATAGGCTCTCAGATCTGGTGCTTGTTTGAGAAGGTGATCACTCAACATAGAACTAAATAGATAGTCCCTAAGCAATGGAAGCAGGGATTTGCAGAGGTGCTAGAGTTCAAAGCTTAAAATAGAGATAAATAAAATTTTGGGAGGTACACCCTTCCTGTCAACGTTACAACCAAGAGTTATCAATATCTTCCATGCTAAACACATCAGTGGCGGTTCCAAAGCAGTAAAAGTAAAGGTTTACTCCCCCTCCACCAACAAACATACTCCATGGCTAGCCGAATCCACGGGTACCATCCATACCAACAACAATCTCGGGGGAGTTTTATTTAATTATTTTCAATTTCTTTTGGGACCAGGCATCCCTATTACCGCCCCTCTCGTCCAAAGACGAGAGAATAAACACTCATCATGAGAATAACCCGCTTAGCATGGAAGATATTGAACGCCCCCTATCGCCCCATGAGCGGTCTAGGCACACAAAATAGATGTTCATTTGGAATTTTAGAGGTGGCACATGAAAAATTTACTTAGGACGGTAGGGTAATACCGCATATAGGTAGGTATGGTGTACTCATTTGGAACAACTTTGGTTTAAGGGTTTTGATGCACAAGAAGTATTTCCGCTTAGTACAGGCGAAGGCTAGGAGATAGGTTGAGAAGCGGCTAGCTAGAGAGTGAAAACGATCAAGAACATGCGTTATGCATAATCAACATTGAACACTGGAATGAGTAGTGTCGGTGTTCTGGGAACGGGGGTCCCCAGACTTGCCTGCCTGTGGCCCACGGCGTGGCCCTACGAGCGGACCCGTACGACCCATCTTCACCCACAAGCATTCAAGACCCTCGCGAGGGGCCAAGCCTCGCGAGGAGGACGAAGCAAGACCCCCTCGGGAGCGGCCTCACCGGGTTGGCTTGCAAGGGGCGGAGAGATCAAGGCAAGGCAAACCTCGCGAGGTTCTTGTGACGTGAGCCATGACGACCGAGACCAGGCGGGCGACAGCGCGCATAGTGTCCTTGTTTCCTCTTTGGTGCTAAGGAGGCAAGCACAGGCAGGGAGTACCGAGGCGTCAAGCAAAGGTTTTCATATCATTGCAACGAGACCAAGACCAGCAGTACGGCAAGACGGAGGTCACCGTGGAGCCCAAGACGGCGTCGCCACCAGAGCTTTTGGCAGGTGAAGACTGCTTTTGTCAAGACAGCTTGTACTAGTTGTCCCCTTTCAAATTGGTCGTTGTTGGATCCCTTCCCGCTCAATATTTGGGGAGAGGACTAGGGCCTCTATATATAGGACTAGCCACCACCGTAGGCAGGGGAGACCTCATCTTGGACCGGATCCATTCCACCAAGACCACCACACAAACTCACCCAGCACAAGAGCACCTCTCCCCAGGAGGCTATTCTTCCCCTTGTACTGTTCATCCTCAGCCCAAGAGGCAATCCACCACCACCACACTGGAGTAGGGTATTACACCACAACGGTGGCCCGAACCAGTATAAATCTTGTGTCCCTTGTGTTGTGACTTCGTCGAGCTAGCCTCTGAGATCGTAGCGACGTTAGGGCGTGGATCAGTAGGGGGAGATCTTCGTGCGCACCCCAGTGTTCAAACCTTGAGGGTTTTGCCAGAACCCGAAATCCGAAATTTGGCGCGCCAGGTAGGGGTGCGCCGGAGCCCCCCTCCAGCCAGTCGATTCACCGAGGCTCCGCAGCTCCGATGTCCGGCGACTCAACGACCAACGCTGAGTGCTGGGAATGTTGACCAGCCCGTACAGCGCTGCCTACCTAGGAAGACCTCGACCCCGCACTCCCGGCGGCACGAGCGCCACCTAACGCTGCGGGGCGCGGGCGGCGCGGCCAGGCCCCATCCACCCTTACCGCATGACAAACGTGAGCTGCTGCAAAGGCTGCAAGCCACGCCGCGGTGACGGCACCGCACACCCGGAGGGAGCAGGCAAAATATGAGGGATGCACTCATGGTGGCACGGCAGCTGCTGCGGTGCCGGCTGACGGAGAGCAGCCGGGATGCACTACTGGAACACGTCGCCGAGCTACTGGACGCAGCGGCCACAGGAGCACCGCCCTTCTGCTACCAACTCATGCCCCAGGCAGTGGCCGGATCCCACGGTGGGCCACGCTGCGCCCGCGTGCCCCCAGGTGCGCCCGGGGGCCTCGTCGACATCAACACGATCCACGGCGGAGGGCGCCCCATCGCACCCGCACCACCTTAGAATGGTGCGGGCACGAGCGTCGCCGCAGATGGCCCCGGCGGGGCACTACCCCATCATCCTCAGGATGAAGTGCTGAGCCAGGCGACATGGAGCGTGGGGCACTTCGGCGAGGTCTTCGGGGCAATGGGCTCGGAGGCCTACGTGCCCCGCATGATGAACCAGGAGTATACACCGGACGATGACCCCGGCTCGTTCCTCGAGCCAGGCTGGGAAGAGGAGGCATTAGGAGCTGAGGCCTTCCAGGAGCCGCCCGAGAGCCCCACCAACCGCGTTGTCGACAACGGCTACAGGGTACCACTAATCTCTTAGGGGCAAGCTTAAGCTAACCATGAATCGCAAGTGAATCAGATCACAGCACCAAGAGACGGTTCCGGCACGGTGGTATCTGTTTCACCCGGAGAAGCTCACTGGGGGCTGCGTGGGAGAGGCCAGGATCAAGGCCCCTCCCCACGTTGCGCAGAGCAAGGCATCACCCGGAGGTAGGCCCTCTGCCGGGGAGGTGTCGTCGGGCCTACCCCCGACAGAGGACCTGCGGTCGCCGAGGGCGCCGCTGGCGTCCGGTCTGCCCCTGTTGGTGCCGTCCTGGTGTCCAGTCATCCTAGTTGTCCCAACGTATCTATAATTTTTGATTGCTCCATGCTATATTATCTACTGTTTTGGACTATATTGGGCTTTATTTTCCACTTTTATATTATTTTTGGGACTAGCCTATTAACCGGAGGCCCAGCCCAGAATTGCTGTTTTTTTACCTATTTCAGTGTTTCGGATAAACGGAATATCAAACGGAGTCCAAACGGAATAAAATCTTCGGAAACGTGATTTTCTCACCGAACGTGATCCAAGAGACTTGGACCCTACTGCAAGGGATCAAAGAGGTGGTCACGAGGGTGGGGGGGCGCCCCCCCTAGGGCACGCCCCCTACCTCGTGGGCCCCTCGGTGCTCCACCGATGTACTCCTTCCTCCTATATATACACACGTACCCCCAAATGATCAGAACAGGAGCCAAAAACCTAATTCCACCGCCGCAACTTTCTGTATCCATGAGATCCCATCTTGGGGCTTGTTCCGGAGCTCCGCCGGAAGAGGGCCGTCATCACGGAGGGCTTCTACATCATCATAGCCCCTCCGATGAAGTGTGAGTAGTTTACCTCAGACCTTCAGGTCCATAGTTAGTAGCTAGATGCTTTCTTATCTCTCTTTGAATCTCAATACAAAGTTCTCCTCCTCTCTTGTGGAGATCTATTCGATGTAATCTTCTTTTTGCGGTGTGTTTGTTGAGACTGATGAATTGTGGGTTTATGATCAAGTCTATCTATGAATAATATTTGAATCTTCTCTGAATTCTTTTATGCATGATTGGTTATCTTTGCAAGTCTCTTCGAATTATCCGTTTGGTTTGGCCAACTAGATTGGTAGTTCTTGCCATGGGAGAAGTGCTTAGCTTTGCGTTCGATCTTGCGGTGTCCTTACCCAGTGACAGAAGGGGCAGCAAGGCACGTATTGTATCGTTGCCATCGAGGATAACAAGATGGGGTTTATTTCATATTGCATGAATTTATCTCTCTACATCATGTCATCTTGCTTAAGGCGTTACTCTGTTTTAACTTAATACTCTAGATGCATGTTGGATAGCGGTCGATGAGTGGAGTAATAGTAGTAGATGCAGAATCATTTCGATCTACTTGTCACGGACGTGATGCCTATATACATGATCATGCCTAGATATTCTCATAATTATGCACAATTCTATCAATTGCTCAACAGTAATTTGTTCACCCATCGTAGAATACTTATGCTCTTGGGAGAAGCCACTAGTGAAACCTATGGCCCCCGGGTCTATTCTCATCATATCAATCTCCATCACTTTTATATTGTTTTGCTATTTACTTTGCCTTTACTTTTTACTTTGCATCTTTATATCAAAAATACCAAAAAATTTATATCTATTAGATCTCACTCTCGTAAGTGACCGTGAAGGGCTTGACAACCCCTAATCGCGTTGGTTGCGAGTAGTATCGCTTTGTGCAGGTACGAGGGACTTGAGCATGGGCTCCTACTGGATTGATACCTTGGTTCTCAAAAACTGAGGGAAATACTTACGCTGCTCTGCTGCATCATCCCTTCCTCTTCGGGGAAAACCAACGCAAGTTCAAGACGTAGCAAGAAGGATTTCTGGCGCCGTTGCCGAGGAGTCTACGCAAAAGTAAATATACCAAGTACCCATCACAATCCCTATCTCTCGCATTACATTATTTGCCATTTGCCTCTCGTTTTCCTCTCCCCCCCAATTCACGCTTGCCGTTTTATTCGCCCTCTCTCTCTATCCTCCCTCTCTATTTGCCTATTTCTTGTTTGCTCGTATGGTTGGAATAGTTATTTATTTATTACTAAACAGAGAACCTAAGATCTATG